>NW_019739237.1:472759-500538 GCF_002891405.2 Cryptotermes secundus
AGAGGTCTGGGTTAGATTCCCGGTGCTACCAGATTTTCTGAGAAGTAGTTGGTCTGGAACGGGGTCCACTCAGCCTCGTGAGGATAATTGAGGAGCTACTTGAATGGAAAAGTAGCGGATCCGGTCTAGAAAACCGAACTTAACGGCCGTGGGGATACGTTGCGCTGACCACGCGACACCCTCTATCCGCTAAAGTTGGCAGTAACTTTGCCGACAAGCGGCGGTCGCTCGGTCGGTATAGTTCGCTTGTGGAATAAAGCCACGGAGTTTGTTTCGAATGTAATTAATATTAATTATTCAATTATATTTATTGAATTCAACTGAATTATTTATTTGTATTAATTATTTATAATAATATAACACAGGATTTGGAGTTCTTATGAAAAGTAAATGTATTTTTCTGTTTGAATTGCAGTTTTCCTCAGGGTAAATGTTCCATGTTTATTTGAATTGAGTATGAGTATTACAGAATGTATCCTTTTGAAGTATCACATGAGAATAGAAGAAAATTTCTAAAAAATTTTACACTGGTTGTTGGCAGTTTTGTCACTCATAATATTATTTTCGTTTCATCTAAAAGTAAATTTCTTACTTCTAGCGACATAGACAAAGAAATTATTTTGACAAAGGCACCCAGAAGTGTTGAACGCACTTAACCAAACAAATGTTGCAAGTAACTGAAGAAATGTGTAAATATTTCTTTTAAAACCATCGTTCCCTCCCGTTTACTACAGAAACCTGAGTTTTCTTGTTGCTGACATGCCTCATGATGAGTTTTTTCCACTTGATTTATTCTTCGACCTTGAAATGGAGGCAACGTGTTCCTCCGAAACGTCAATTGACTTTTAACGGACTACATGATATCTCAGAAGATGAAACGCTTCATGAGCACCGTTGAGAGAATTTCGAACCGCACATACACGAAATACTTCGCCATTAATTTGAGCTGGACTTGTATCTATGATTGTGGGAATTGTTTAATTGTATCTCTTACTCGCATCGTCCAATAGAAAACGTGACAAGTTTTGTGGCTTGTTTTTGACAGTGATACAAATGTGTTAGTGGCTTCCAATTTGCGTGGTATGCATAATGTGAAGCAGTTAATGCCAGACCAAAATTACACCAGTCCAACCCCAATTATTCTGCCATACACGTCACAGCCTAGTTATTATAAGCCAGTATTTCTCAAACTATGGCCCGTGGCGGTCCACCAGATGGTCCGTAAGTTAGTAAAAGTAAAGCTATCCCTGTACCAGGCCGTGAAGGCCCATAGGATTGTGAGACGTTGAGGGTCCCACATTTTCTAGACACTCGGTTTAAAGATGTCAGCCTTACGCGCCGGCCGCGCTTTACTCCCCAGGAAAATTATTTAATTAATTTCTGGTACTCATTTCTGTTAAAGGCTGAGTCGACCCCAGGGCCATAGTGTGGCTGGAAGGATTAGGTCAACTGAAAAAAAAAATACAATGACCTCATCGGGACTTGAACCTGCCACCTTCCAGCTTGTAGCCTAGCCCCTCAACCAAACTACGCTACCGCGTACCAAATGGTCCGTAGTGTTATATATTCCATATTGTCCATCTGGGGCACGCGGTAGCATAGTTTGTTGAAGCACTATGCTACAAGCCCGAAGGTCGCGTAATCGAATCCCGATGAGGTGGATTTTTTTCAATTGACCTAATCCTTTCAGCCGCACTATGGGCCTGGGGTCGACACAGCCTCTAACAGAAAGGAGTACCAGGAATATTCTTGGGGTAAAGGGCGGCCGGCGCTTAAGGTTGACCTTACCACCATCTAGGAGCCGATTGTCTAGAAAATGTGGGAGCCTCGACGTCTCACAACCCGATGGGCCTCCACGGTATTACAGGGTTACTTTTACTTTACTTACTTTTTACTTTATATCGTCTATACGTTCTATACGTTCGTCTATATTTGCTCTTCATTCGTCGCAGTAGAAAAGAAGACACTCATAGTTCAGTAAGGTATGGAGCGAGTCTTAGTCGTCGGTTGTGAGCTGTTAAAATTGATTGTGATTGTAAAGAAATGCCAGTAAATCCAATCATCCAATCCAGAGCCCATCATCATTAGTCACGAGACTCCGGATATATGATAGTATTTTATTAACAGAAGTCTATACAATAAACTTCTGTAACTTGACGAATACTCTCTTCTGTGTATGTGATAGCGTGTGAGCTTGTAGAAGGTTTCTGATTACTGTTTGAATCATGCAGGGTTACTCGGTTTACTCTTCGATCCTGAAGATGGAAGAAGAACATTTCTCAGAAACGTTTTTAAACTTCTACCATAGTACACGGCGTCATATTCCAGGAGCTAATGCTGTTTCTCGTCGCCTCCATGTTAGCATCAACTCCAGCCTTTGTAACTGGAATAAGTGCGAAATGTTTGAAACTGAACTCGTCTGACTGTAGCACACCCATTTGTACTATATGGAACGCACCTAGTGTAAAGGCCACGTTCCTATTGTAGGCGTTATAACTTTGACCTTTAAAGCACTGATCCATATGTGAACCTGAGACCTGAAATTGAATTAGCTTCGGTGCAGTACCAAACGCATCTATTTGCTTGCAAGCCAATCAGTTTCAATTAGGGTCGAGAGTGCCTTTCAATAAAAAGATTTATTCTCATTATGATACTGGGGTACAAACTTTCTTCTCTCTTAACCTTCAGAAAAAAACACCGGTAATTATTTGTACCGCCGGTCACGGTAGCCGAGCGGTCTAAGGTATGTACTGTCTTCGCTCGCTTGGAAACCGGCATCGTGGGTTCGAATCCAACTCAGGGTATGGATGTTTAGTTTGTGTGTGTGCGTTTTTCTGTGTTTGTGTACAGGTAGAGGCCTTGCGACGAGCTGATCACCCGCCCAAGGAGTCCTACCGAAAGTGTAAGATCTAGAAAAACCGAAGTGAACGGAAAAGTTCATGGAGGTAGCCCCACTGGGGCTGTAGTGCCCAGAAAAAGAATTATTTGTACCACCTGTCTTAACATTAAATATCTTAGCATCGCATAATGTGGAGTCAGATATAATTAATCAAGTCATGTAGGATCTGATATGAAGGACATGTAGTACGCATGGGGTAGAAGTAATGCGTACAGGGTTTTTCTGGGTAAGCCATGAGGAAAGAGACCACTAGGAGGACCTATGCATGGGTGGGATGATAATATTAAAATGGATCTTAGAGAAATAGGATGGGGTGGCCTGGATTTGATTGATCTGGCTCAGGATAGGCACCAGTGTTGGGCTCTTGTGGACACGTTAATGAACTTTCGGGTTCCATAAAAGTTGGGAAAGTCTTGAGTAGCTGAGCGAATGGCGGTTTCTTGAGGAAGGCTCGGCTGCATGGAGTTAGGTGGAGTTACACTAAATCTATCCAGTTTCATGGCAAAACATTTAAAATGTCCCTCGGAATAAGATGTGACAATTTGGTAGCTACCCTATAGCAGACGCTTCCATTCAAAGAAATTAATCAGTCAAATTTGCTGAAATAGTAATAAGGTTTCTGAGTTTTCCTGTGCTCGATTTGATTCTCAGAGAGGCCACCGCTCATCATGAATGAGTTTTTATTATTGGTTCTTCTTAGACCATCGAGGTAAATACATGTATAGTGCCTTAAATTAGGTCATAAAACCAGTTCATATCACATCCCTACCAATTCATTTTTCACTTTTATCCAACCATTCGACGTCGTAATCTTAAGTTACTGATATCATCTTTAAATAAGCTCTAAATGTATCAAAGTAAACATTTATATGAAGCTTAGACCCAAATTAAGTGTAAATTTGTTTATAAAATACGTTTGATTTTAAGAGAATGAACGAACATTGCCGACAGATATTGCTTTATTTAAACACGGCACTGTACTTTGAGATTCCACGTGACTGACCCAATAACATATTATACCAATATGTAAATGATTTATCTTCTCAGCAAAGCCAAATACGTTTCAAC
Source organism: Cryptotermes secundus (assembly GCF_002891405.2). Classification (NCBI taxonomy): domain Eukaryota; kingdom Metazoa; phylum Arthropoda; class Insecta; order Blattodea; family Kalotermitidae; genus Cryptotermes; species Cryptotermes secundus. The sequence goes on from NW_019739237.1 coordinate 476,727, forward strand.
AGTTTTGTGTAAACTTTGGAACACATTTCTAGGAAATGCTCAAAGCAAACCATACTAAATGCTGTGCCGTAACATCGAGACCCATTTGACGTTAATAAGAGAACAAAAGAGAATTCAGGCATTCTTGTTCTCAGAGAATATGAAAGGTACGAAACGAAAGACCAGTAGAGTAGAGTAGAGTATAACTGGTAATTACAACATGTAAATATACACTTTAAAATTACTATAGGAAATGATCTGGAAGTTTCTAGAACTCGAATTAATTTTCTGCTCTGTTAATATTTTAAATAAACACACATCATATATAAACAGCCTTATTTTGGAACTAGTTAAGAAACCTGAAAATGACCAAAGCTTCGGTTTATTAAATAGCTAAGAAGAGAACTTACAAATAATATTTATATTATGGTTTTCTTGAAGTGTTATGCTTGAGAGTCAAGTTGTGTTCTAATAAACACACGATATTATCTTTACACCACCGCTCTATAGTCTAGTGGTCAGAGTTTCTGGCTACAGATCCAGAGGTCCAGATTTCCTGTAGAAGTAATGGGTCTGGAACGGGGTCATCTCACCCCCGTGAGGATAATTGAGCAGCTATTTCGAGGAAATAGCGTCTCCGGTCTAGAAAACCGAGTTTAACGGCCGTGGAGATCGGTTGCGCTGACCACATGACACCCTCTATCCGCTAAAGTTGGCACTAACTTCGCCGACAAGCGGCGGTCGCTCGGTCGGTATAGTTCGCTTGCGGACTACAGGCCACGGAGTTTGTTTTTATTATGTCTACACAACGTTTGTACACAGTTGTACTCTGTTACATACAACGCTTTGTTTTTGAACATGTTCTAAACTTTCCGTTGTCTTCATTAATTTAATTTACTTTTGCGAGATTGGTGTCATCCTCTGCGTTTTGGAAATATCTGTAAGCTTGCCATAAATCAATACAGTCTTATATGGATCTACATGTGACGTATGTCTGAACAGTATCGAAAACGATTAGAATAAAAATTAACGATAACACAAGTCGAAATATATAGGTTGCACAATTATTAATATATCATAATTATAATAACTTAATGCAAAAATATTTGTTCATAAATTATCCAGACTCTGGCCACCAGTAACAAAAATAAAATACAAAAAGAAAGCACTACACAATGTACATACAAACGAAAAATATAAACATACATAAAATACTGAACCACACAATTTACATGCCACAATAAGCATTCACAAACAGGCAATAACAATAGACTATGAAGTGATCTATAGTTCTCACTTCTTCTGTAGGATCAGTATTATACTTATCCACCGTTTTGTACGCTTTGACTGGTTTTAGGAAATGAAATTCTACATATATTCTCATTAACGCCGTGCGGCTATCGGCGGTACTGTGTAGGATTTTAGTGATTTTTGTATTTAATATTTCCCAGTAGAGAGTGTTCCAGAATGTGCGCAGTATGAAGGTTCACCCCTGCATAAACACAGATCTGCCTTAGACCGCTCGGCTACCGTGACCGACAAGCTAATGTAACATTATCTATAAAAGTTTCTGAAAATCGGTCTGTTAGATATAGCTAATCTCACTCACAGGACCAGTGATTCGGTCCTTTAGGTAGAGGTAAATCATAATCACTGGGCCAGAAATTGTGTCCTTTAGCAGAATGAACCCCAATTCGGCCCGTTTCACAAAACTTATCACAAATACTGGACTCGTGATTGAGCGAAGTTCTTTCTCACTGACATAATTGAGTCTTCACTGTTTCACCTGATGATGGAAATAAATCCATTTACAGAAAATGTTCTTTCATTTGGAGTAACAGTCGTGGAAAAAATGCAGCAACTTAATCTCAAATGTAATACTGTTGGATTTTAAATTTTCACAGCGGTGACCGTGAAAAATCCTGTCCCTGAGGATGTGACGTCATGTACTCTTGTAGAAGTGCGCCTGCATGCAGGAGCACAATACGTCCATCCATGGTCGAAGGGTAAGCAAATTAAGTAACCAGGGGAAAGAAGCATTAAGCCTCGCTTGCTTTTTTCCGGTTGTTTCGAATTTGTATTAGACACTAATAATGGAAGCAATATGTTCCTCCGAAACGTCTGTGACTTTCTACGAGATTGTACTGAGTCACATCCCACTCACTCTCATAGAGTTGAGCCCTTCTGGAGGAGCCGCCAATTCTGCAGCTACTCAAGATCTTCCCAGCATTTTATGGAACCCGAAGGTTTATTAACGTGTTCACAAGAGCCCTCCACTGGTCCCTATCCAGAGCCAGATCAATCTAATCAATACCATCCCTTCCTATCTCTATAAGATCCATTTTAATATTGTCCACCCACTTACGTCTTGGTCTTCTCAGTAACCTCTTTCCTTCTGGCTTTCCCACCAATATCCTATATGCATTTATATTCTCTATTCGTGCTACATGCCCTGTCCATCTCATCCTCCTTGACTTGATTATTCTAATTATACTTGGAGAAGAGTACAAGTTATGAAGCTCCTCATTTTGCAGTTTTCTCCTACCTCCTGTCACTTCATTCCTCTTCGGTCCAAATATTCTCAACACCCTGTTCTCGAACACCCTCAGTCTATGTTCCTCCCTTAAAGTCAGAGGCCATGTTTGAGTCACGTCCCACAACCTGGAAAATTTCAGAGGAAACATGACATGAGTATAAAGGGAAATATGCCCCTCAATCAAATATAATATTGTTAATGTCTGTGCAGAGGTTGATGTGGGAGTTGCTACTTTTAGTGAAGCTTCCTACATATGACGGAGTCCGTGGCAGTTTCAGAATCCTGCAGGAACACCCACGCCTCGTACCGTGACCCCAGCTGCAAGAGTCCCGGTTGCACCCACACACAAACCTGCAAAACCCCACTGTCTCACTCACCTCCGCTCAATCCCATTGTTGTAGATCACCATTTATCCACAGTACAGACTCTGCTGATTTGCCTCGTGGTTTCCGTTTGTTCTTCCACCGATTGCGGTCTGATTGTAACAAAGAAAATGGCGCTTACAGCATGTTCAAGAAGTTTAAACAAAATATAAAACAAGCGTGGAAGTTACGTTATTTGTGACTGTGAATGTTTATATTCCTGTCTGAAAAGTAATCTGTTATGGATAGTGAAGAGGTGTAGTGTGTTCGTCAAGTAACAGTCAAGATTCTGTGTTATAGGGTGACCATATATTTGTGCATATTTGTGCATATTTGTGCATATTTGTGCATATTTGGTGCCATGTCAGTTGAACGGAAAACTGATGAGTGAGTGACTGGGTTTAGAGGAACGATAAGTTGATATATATTTTAGTGGTTTTCGTCGTATCGTAAAAATATCCCCAGCCATTTCACCTATCTCCGTCTTTATTATCAATGTGTGCTTAGTGAATGAAGAATATCTGCATAGTTCTGTATCGCGCACGTGGCAACTTTAAAATATTTGGCAACGACACAAAATATATCTAGAAAATATAAAGGAAAGATTAAATTAGGATATTTCTTACTACTATTCAGTTAAAACTTTTTGCCTTCTCGTCTGCTATATAAAAGTAAGTATTAAAGTATACAAAACTATAATTTTTCCTGTTGTTCTGTATGAGTTTGAAACTTGGTCTGTCACATTAAAGCAAAAGTAAGGCTCAAAGTCTTTGAAAAATGTGTTGAGTATATTTGTATCTGGGATTGAGATGAAGTGACGGGAGGTTGGAGAAAACTGCATAATGAGGAGCTTCATAACTTCTACTCTTCTCCAAGTATAATTAGAATGACCAAGTCGTGGAGGATGAGATGGGCAGGGCATGAAGCACGTATGCAAAACAAAACAAATATAGGCCTAATTCTGACAAAATTAAACAAACAGACAAACAAGAAAGAAGTTATATCAGTGTTATCCAAATTTAAAATAGTTAATAATAATGATAATTCAATTCATTTTTAGAGTACTTACCAACAATATTAGACTCTTGCAGGCAAACGCTGAAATTCGTAGCACACAAAATACGTAAGAAGTACAAGGAAGCAGAGACAATATCAAAAATAGAAAATAATAATAATATAATAGTAATATATTTACAGTATATGTGTAATACACCTTATATTTATAACGTTTTTACGAGCAGGTTCATGATTTTATAATTGGATAAGCAGTAACAAAAATTTCTGCACCTTCAACCGAAAGTAATGTTTATAAATAAAAAATAGGAATAAAAAACCTTAATACCCGAATTTGTCGCGCATTCTGCGTAGTATTAAAGGATTTACAGGATCACAGGATTTGTTTATTAGTCTATAACGATTCATCAAATTGTTTCACAATGTAACTGACACAAAATAATTCGCTTAAATATTCTTCCATGTGTCGATTAGTACATCATAAACCACCCACAAAATCAGGAATTAACGCATTTGGTGATTATTCATGGTACACTACAGTAGATTTACTTTAGAGAGTCACCATGTGGTAGAAACAGAATGCAGATAAAATGGCATACTTTTTATAGCCCTTTCACAGTTATAAATTGTTAGTATTTTATGACAATGATTTTCTTAGTCTGTGAGTTTCTGTGTTATGTCACCGCATTGTATTGTAGCAGGTACCGACGTTTCGGATGAAAATACTACAGATTTATCACTTTCATGACAATGATTTTCTCAGTCTGTAACCTTCTGGGTTATGTCACCGCATTGTACTGTAGCAGATACCGACGTTTCGGAAGAAAATACTACAGATTTCTCACTTTCAAAATCACGTCTACATGGATCTGAGATATTTACCTTTTTCCCCACCACCCCTTTTTACTCCTTTAATGAAAGAAATATTGTGGCCTCGGAAAGGGCCGTATTTTGTCGCTGATTGCATCCCTCTGACGGAAAGCAATATAATGGCCCTGAAAAGAGCTACATTTCTCTACATTTTTCTTTTCTGATATTTGAATTGCCCTTCTATGCCAGGAAGTAACACCGAGGCCCATACGTAGGTCATGTGACTGCTCACAGCTCCTATTAGCCCTCACCAGGCATCCTTCCTCATCTTTATTTTCTGCATCCTATGCCAAAAGTGTACTTAGGGGCCGTCAACACAACAGTTAATTATAAACCATTATTTAAACATTTAATAATCAGTTTATTTAATTGTATCCCACTACATGTTTCGATCTATCAAGATCATCATCAGGTGGCTTTTATGACTTAACATATGTCGTTATTGAGTTTTTAAAATTGATATATTTTTTATATTTATCAGTAATATTACAATCTAAATTTTAATTTTAAGGTTTTGTATAGTATATATTTCGAATTATATCTATTAAAAGTTAAATGTGTTAGAAGTTAAAACTTAGTGCTTGTATAATATTAAATTGGATGAAGTCCCTAAATTAAAGACCAAGGATCTGATAATGTTTTAATTCATCGCGACTGTCGTGACATCTCAGTCACCGTGAAAGCTATCTTACTTGGTCAAATGTTGCTTCTTCTCCGAGAAACACAGTAACTATCAGTGTCGTTTATTTTAGGCGAGAATTATACGTATGTTAATCCAAACTGCTTCGAGCCCTCCTACGTTATGTGACGTGCAGCTTAGCTACTTCTAATATGGAGATAGCATGTTCTCTCTTGTAATAGTTCTTAGAAAGTAAGTAAGTAAGTAAAGGTATCCCTGTAACAGCTCGTGGAGGCCCATAGGATTGTGAGATGTTGAGGTTCCCACTTTTTCTAGGCAATTGGCTCATAGATGGCGGCAAGGTTGTCAGCCCTACGCGCCGGCCGCGCTTTACCCCCAAGAATATTAAAAGAATATGTAGTTGTTTGAGGCACTATGCTACAAGCCGGAAGGTCGCGGATTCAAGTCCCGATGAGGCCATTGGATTTTTTCAATTCACCTAATCCTTCCTGCCGCACTATGGCCCTAGGTTCGACTCAGCCTCTAACAGAAATGAGTACCAGGAACAGGTCTTGGAGAAGAAATACATTTTCTGTTCTGTTCTTTGAAGAGAAATTGAACTTTATGATGGTGTTAGCGGTACAGGTACATATTACGTACAAAATTACACGGTAGTGAAAACAGTAAATTTCTAGAGTTATATACATTGAATACTCTGAAGTTATTAAGCAGTCCTGTAAAAATTATTTGGCATATTAATTCAGAAATTAAACTGTTATAATAATATGTGAAATTATCATCAAAGCATGTCTAATTCTTTTCCCGTTACTGATAATACACTGTTATATCTCAGACATGTTTCTATCATGAGATGACCACATTTAGTGGGGACCAAATATTAAAGGAAACTTTAAACTATGTATACTATGTATATAACACCATGGAGCCGCGTCTTTCCTCAGAAGCTGCCAGTTGTGCAGCTACTCTAGAAGTTCACAACATTTTACCGAAACCGAAGTTTTATTACCGTGTTTACAAGAGTCCGCATCTGGTCAGTATCTTGAGCCAGATGAATCCGATCCATACCACTCAATCCTATTCCTCTAAGATCTATTTTAACATTATCCTCCAAATTACATCTAGGCGTTCCAGGTGGTATCTTTTCTTATGAATTTCCTAACAAAACCCTATATGCAGTTCTCTTCTACCATGCAACCCTGCCCAACTCATCCTCTATGACTTGGAAAAAGTGCAAGCTAAGAAGCCCCTGTAAGATTTTAGGCTTTCACGGCGGTGACTATGAAGAAAGCAGTCTTCTGGGATTTGGCACCGTGTGCAAATTTCAGTCCTTGAGAAGCTGCCAGTCACTCATCTACTCAAGAGTTTCCCAGTATTATACAGAATCTGAAGATATGTTACTGTGTTCACAAAAGCCAGCCACTGGTCCCTATCCTAAGCCAGATTAGTCCAGTTCATACCACCCCATCCCATTTCTGTTTTCATATATGCATAAAATCATTGAAATGTAGTGATAAGCTTTATAATCGGATAGTTAATTAATCAGTTAATCGCAGGCGGTGCATATAGTTTTGTCATTGTTACGTCACGTTATGTGCCATATAATGTTGATGTGATGCTGCTATACCACGTAGTTGTGTTGATTTCTACGACAGTAATTCAAATACTTCACCTCCACCATAGCTGTATCTGTACGTCACTGAGAAAGTTTTCTTAAGCTGTAGCGTTTCCGACATTTAGGATATTGGTGAGGTGCCCAGTTCGAATCTCAGGCGGGACAGTCCCTCCTTCAATTCTTGGAACAATGCGTTACATTAGGCCACGACCGTTTCTTTCCAAATCATTTCTAATTCATTGTCCATTCACCATTCTACCATTAGACTGTATAACCTCAGGCAGTGTCAGAGGCTTTAAGTAAACCATAAATTAAACAAAAGGTTAACGTTCTGACAAATCTAATGAAATCTTACATCTATGACCTATCAAGAATCCATAGATAGGACTTCTGAGGATAAGCACGGGGGAGTAAATCGAATAAAACAGAAAGTATTCAGAAATTCAGTTTGACTATACAAATACAAAGAACTATACAAATGTATATATTCCCCAAATATAATATGCACAAAAAAAACATTTTTTGACACGCTGATGCTTCATATATACCTACATGTTATTGCACATTCAGATCTCATTTGTTTATAAAAGGGATAAATAATAGAATATATTGAGATTTAATAGCCCAAAATTAAAAACAGATAATTATTAAAATTAATTAATTATTATTACTTTTTCTTATTTATGTTTCGTATTAAATATTTTTTCCTTGAATTTTAAATTTCTTCTTTGAATCTCCAATGGGCAGCAAGCGGCAAGCATTTACTGCTGAACACGGTTACCTGGGAAACCGAGCGCCATTTTGTTTTTTCTTCCTACAATTGAAATTGAAAGTGTCGTATGCGTTCAGGTATGAGGGAGTGGCTTCTGCTTGGGTTAAAGTATATGAACACAACCTCCTTTTACGTCATTCAATTAACCCCTAAATGACGATTTATATTACGTCTCATAACTGCGCAGTTTGTTTAACAAGGACAGTCTTTAGAGGTCAGCAATTGATTTTGTACACGTAATTGCGTCATAATCTGTATCGTTAGACAAAGAACCAAAATCACTGTAATATATTTATTCGTTGTCTGTTGTATGTTGATGGATGCAAATCGTTGATCTCCTGGGCTCCATTTTGTTAACAGAATATACAAATGAACAATATAATCACTTGTTAAACATTTAATCTTTTAAGAATAATCACTTCTGTGTGTATTTTATATTCCAAAATTCATATTTCTTGACCTAAATTTTCATCCTTTAGTATATTTCAGGTTTTAAACAAAATTCTCCTATTTACATCACTGAATTATCGTTTGTATTATTTAAAATCTTCAGCTTTAATATCTCTTTATTATAATGTCACCTTCATTATCAATACATATAATAAAAGTCTTAAAAGCTAACATATTTTGATAATAATTAGTTTATTATAATCGTTAATCCAGATCTTATATTGAAATGAATCTTATATATTCTCTTGTATACCACAAATATGTTAGAACTAATTATATACATTATGTTTTATACATTTGATGTTATATTAAGAGTAATCTCATATCTCAGATACAATATGAGTGGAAATACTTATATTTATACCTTTAATATTATATATCAAAACCAATGTTACATATTTTAATCTATGCCGCGCCGTAGCTCAAGCGGTTAGTCGCTGGCTTCCCATCGCGGCGGCCCGGGTTCGATCTCGGGTCTAGTCAAGTGGCATTTGTGGTGGACAAAGTGGCGCTGGGGCAGGTTTCTCCGAGTACTTCGGTATCCCCTGCCAATCTTCATTGCACCAATTGCCCCACAATCACCGTCACCTATCATCTGGGGCTGGTACAGTAGGCCAGAAGTGGCCGCAGTACAAGGGACTTAGTCCCACCCCACTAGCAATAAAAGAATTATTTTAATCTATACCTAAAATATTATGGAAAATATTCTTGTCTGTCTCTTATACATATACTTTAAATATTGTATAGGAACTGGCATATGCATTCTGACACATAACTCAAATATAATATATATTCAATTCAATTCAATTCAATTCAATTCTTTATTATTAATGTGCCGAGTCAACAGCCGCAAGGCCAATTACAGACACAGCACAGTGCAGAAGAATGAATTACATTATACACAATCTTATTAAAAGTCAAATACAAATTACAGGTTAACACTTGGAAGAAATAATAATGAATAAAGTAAAAGTAAACAAACAAATAGCTGATAATTATGACAGTAATAATAATTTCATTATCATTAAACTAAGTGTTATTACGAATTCAGGAATGAAACATAAATATTTAATTAAGAAATGAATAATATAGAATTACAGAGGATAATAATAATATACGTAATTCATTTTGTTTTACTGGACATGCAAATAATAAAATATTATGAACATATAATTAACTATTTTTTATACCTGGAAAAGTGTCACAACTAATCTTATACATTCCATTGCATTTATCAAATCCAGTACAAAAACTAATATTATATAAACTATTTTATACCTGGAATATTCTACTGCATAGCTGAAAAATTAAATCCGAATTTAACGTATGTAAACTGTTTGATACTACGAATATTATATTACATACAAATATAATCTTATATATTATATATTATACCCCATTTACATTATGAGGACTAATTTTTATACTTTATACCTCGAACATTATATCAGAACTAGTCTTATTTATTCTATAATATGCCCCCAAATATTATGAGATTAGTCTTCCTATTCTATTACTTAATTCCAACATTGTCATAAATTGCCAAATATATTCTATTGTATAACTTGAAAATTATATCAGAACTAATCGTATATATTCCAACATCGAATATTATGGTACATATGATCTTATGTATTCAAGAAGAATTTAAAACATACCAAATGTATTGCTTTACTTGAAAGTTCCGGTAAACAGTTTAGGCCTAGGCTCTGTACTCCTATCATTAACTTGACATTTGAAGCACTTAACGTTATAAGGAAATCGAACGACATTGATTATAATAAACGAGAAATGTTTAGTTTCATTTTTGTGAGGTACAGTGCAGCCATACTTTCTCTGTCGTTACACACAGAGACTGGCTCTTTGCTTGTGTCCCGGGGGAAGGGACAGGTACACTGACCACAACATTTGTGGTATATATAGATGTTATATTTAAGCATCCTGTTGCGCTCTATACGATAAATGATATAATGATATAAACTCCGTCCCAAGTGCAAACAATATATTATGTGTGCTTGATCTTGCTCCTTTACACTACATGTTTCGGCCTCAGACGGCCATCATCAGGTGTATATACTCACGTTGCTGTCACACTGCACCCAGCTCAAAATTTAACATTTAAAAATTATATATATATATATATATNTTTAAATTTTCGAGGAGGTAACTATGTATAATATTATCTTCTGGGATGTTACGCCATGTAGTTTGGTACTGACAAAAATATAAGAAATATGCTTCCTCCAAAATTCAGTATTTCTTTTTTTCAGATTACCCTGTCACATGCCATAAAATAATACACTTCAAGGTATGACGGTTTTGACTAGATTAATCTGGCCCAGGGTCCAGTGGCGAGTTGCTGGAATACGATAAGATACATTTGAATTTCCACAAAATGCGAGGAATTTCTTGAGCATTAGAGCTATTATTGGCTTCTAAATTGGTTCTGTACCATGTGAGTCACTTTATATAGTAACAATGATTATTTCATTCAAAATATTTCGTTGATACTTGCTTCCTTTCCTAAAAATCGGTATCATAGAGTTTGTTTTATTTACAAAAATATAGCAGGACAGCATTCCGTCGATATCAAGCCGGTGATGGGTACTAACTTCAGTCCCCTTGGTAAGTGAAACTGATATCATAGCCTCAGTTCTGAATGGTTTTATCTTCACGGTTTATGGAATAAAGAAAACAAGTAGACAGCATTTGAAACACGCACACTGGAACATCGGTGATGGCTCAGTCGGTATAGCGGCTGGATCTGTCTAAAGGGCCAGTCGCGGCAAGGTCAAATATTTTCTGTACTCCACGTCATCCAAATCTGCTCTGGGGCTCACCCACCTTCCTGTCCAATAGGTAATTTGAGCTCTTTCCTCGAGGTACATCTGCCGGAGCGTGAAGCTGACCACCCACCTCCAATTAGTTCCGAGATAAAGAAAACATGGATCTATACATCAACTCCCTCATACGCTTTCATGGCATAATGTTTAATTAGTCAAGCACAGCGACAATTTTACTTTACTTTACCTGAAGATTGGAGATAGAACAACAGGGATTTTTTTTTTTAGTTTCTGTTGTCTTTTTACTCAGTTTATTCATGGATGTACAGACCTAACGCTCTTGTAACGCAAGAAGTAACGGAAATTGGAATTAGAAACATTTTGATCTAAGGCAACGGTTTTTATTACTTTGTAGTTTTTATTATTGTAGTATTTAAGCAGTAAGTAAAATATTGTGGCATGCAGACTCGTTACTAGGCAACGACCGCAAAGTAAGCAATTGTAAAACACCCGGTGCTAGATAACGGCCAGGATATGAGGCACGAACACAACAATTGCACTATAATAGAGGAACGTTGTTTTCTACGCGGTCCTTGCCGAGATGTTATAAGCAAGACAAGTTATCAGCTATAGTTAGTAAAGATTTGGTTGATGAGTTAGTGAGTTACTGAACTGTGTTTCAGTCGATGTGAGCTATTACTGTGAGAAGCTGGTAGCTGATGCCTGGAACACTTCGGGTACGCAGAGAAAGGGGAGCGTCCGCAGTTGGAAGCCGCTACCGAGCAATGACTAATGAAGTCTGTAACAGACTGAGGAAACCTAGTGTGTCCAGTGGTTTATGAAGTATATAGAACAGTGAGAGCATAGTCATTACTTGTAAAGCTATCCCTGCAACAGGCCGTGAAGGACCATAGAATTGTGAGACGTTGAGCCTCTCAAATTTTCTCTAGACAGTCGGCTCACAGATGGCGGTAAGGTTGTCAGCCTTTCGCGCCGGCCGCCCTTTAGCGTAATTCGTTGAGGCACTTTGTTACAAGCCGGAAAGTCGCTGGTTCAATACCCGATGAGATCATTGTGTTTTCCAATTGACTTAATCCTTCCAGCCGCACTATGTCCCCTGCTTTCGACCCAGCCTCTAACAGAAATGAGTACCAGGAATCTTCCTAGAGTTAAAGGGAGGTCGGCGCGTAAGGCTGACAACCTCACCGCCATCTGTGAGCTGATTGTCTAGAAAATGTGGGAGCCTCGACATCTCACAACCCTATGGGCCTCCACAGCCTGTTACAGGGATAGCTATACTTTCAACCTTTTACCTACTTAAATTTTGATTTCTCAGGGACAATAAATGCTGATCGTAGTCTTCTGGATGTCGAAACACCATTGATTTTTGAGCGGATGCATACGTTTCGGAGTAATATTATGACTCCATCTTCAGGTTTATTTGTGAAGGCAGGCTATTTCTCTCCGAAACGTCAGTATCTGTCTGCACGGTACCAGAACCCGTAAGATAAAATTCTGATGAACCTACAACTATATTTCTGCCGTCGTTTTCTCTTCCTGCTCTTTCTTGCTCACGGTGTCCCTTCATCTCATCCTTCCTAGCCTCTGTCATCAACATTTCCTACTTCCTCTTCCTTCTTTTTCAATGATCTAACACAATTGTGGGTTCAATGTACGAAAAGAGAGACTGAAACTTCCGCAGGGGACTGTAAACTGTGGACAGTATAAACATCTCTGTGCCTAAGTTTGTGCGTACGGTGCTTGTTTAACGAAGCTTTCAATATTGAAACTATATAACATCATATAATTTAAGGATAAATAAGGATAAGGAAACGATTGTAGCCTAAACAAGGTATTATCTCGGCCTTAACCCCGTGGAATTCTTGAAAATAACGAAAGTTCTGAGCGACGGTAGCGGTGATCTTCCGAGAATCGAACCTAGTACCTCTGGAATACTACTGCAGCGCATTACCTCCGGAGTAACCTCCCTGGCGTTCCTTCATACTCTGAAGTAAGGAATAAGACCTAAAAGTTCCTGGTGATGGCGCGTTCTGTTTCCGGACATTTCTCTTCGCCCTGTCTTTATCTACAAATTCCGTCCTGTTTGTTTTAAAAAACACAGCGTTTCGGAGACTGGATCCTCTCTGCGTCTTCAGGTAAAACCTATTCAATTGTACCCGATCGATAGAGCAATTCCCTGTCGCCGGACAAATATTTTTACTTGAAGACGGAGACATAATCCAGTCTCTGAAACGTTGTGTTTTGAGAAATAAACAGAACGATGTTTATATAAAGTCAGAACGATGGATAATGTCCAGAAACATAATATTTGCAATCGAGTAGGGAACATTACAGAAAAGAAATGAAGTTTGTCCAACGAATCTCCAGAATGGTTATTTTGGATCTCATGATATATTTCAAATTGAAGCTAGTATGTTACTAATGAGATGAAGCACTCTGTGTTGACATCTAAAATGTCCTGAACACGCTATATGATAAAAGTGTGATCGTGCAATATCCGATATAGGAAGCTTATGCGCAAAAGCTGTACGGGGATCACTTGCAGCCATGACGAGGGACAGTCTCTGGGCCCGCCGTTGCCTCCCCAAGCGACACTGCGGAACAGGTAACTCTTTTACGCCTACCGGACACAGAGGGAACTCCCTCTCGACTTCATCAAACTTCTCTTTACATGCCGTATCCAAAACTTCTTTGAGTGTGGCTCATAATCACGTTATGACGTAGGCCATTAAGCCACTTATGCAGAGTCTATATTTCGTTGTTTATTAAACGACGCTCTCTGTAACGAGACCGTATAACGGATAGTGGGATAAGAGGTGAATTAGGATAAAATTTGGGGGGGGGGGAAAGCTGTAATGACTTATTCGAGGTACTGTCCCAGTAGTTACTTGTTGGAACTGAGGAAAACTACGAAACCTTGTTAGGATAGTAGTATGGCCGAGCTGAGATTCGACTCAGACTCCTCTATTAGAAAGATGGTAGGTCTTAATAAAATCTTGTAGGGGCTAACCCTGAAATTTAGATAATTTAAATCAGCGACATGTCTAATAGCACGAGATTTTATCAGCTCAAAATGCCGTGAAATCTTAAAGATATTTTACTAGAGTTTTCTTTTTGAACATCGGATGGGAATCAATGTATTTACACAGGAGCTGGAACTGGTGTCCGAAGAGAGAGACTAGCTCTATGGAATGGGTCCAACTGAGTAGGTTTTGCCTGAAGACGAAGGCAGAATCCAGTCTCCGAAACGTGTTTTGAGAAATAAACAAGGCGGTATTTTAAGATGAAGACAGGGCGATGGATAACGTCCACAAACACAATAATTGTACCGGAGATCACGTTTAACACACGGGATTTTTCTTCCACAAGGTTTCTTACTTACATTATGACGTGTCAGCAAAGATTGTTCAGTGTTTCAATATTTGTTAGGCTATTTTGTTCATAATAAATAATTTATTAAACAATAAATTCCATTGTGCGAAATCATTCTGATGTGATGCTTCTGAGGTTTTCACAGCGGTGACTATAAAATTTTCGGTTGTGACGTCATGTAGTAGTTCTGAGACAGTCCGACGTTTCGCTAGAAAATCATCGTCATCATTACTTGTAGCTACTTGTCTTTTATTTGTTTATTGTTTTGATTATGCTTCGAACTTGAAAACGGAGGTGTTATTTTCTTCTGAATTTTCGGGCTCTGTTCAAGTTACCCGGAGTTACAAAACAAAAGATCTCATTCTTTGTTCTAAAGAGGTTACATTTACTCATCTGCTAAAGAAATCGACTTAATTTAAAGAAATTCGGAGCCGAATGTCTTTCTCAGAAAATCTCGCAAACCCATCATATCGGTACAGATATGTACTTACATCATTAGGTAAAATTTTCAACATCATTTAATTCAAAATAATTTTACCTGAGGTCTTGTTGAGACAACAGGACTTTCTCCCATAATATTGCCTGCATAAGCTATGACGTAATCGCAAAGATAAAACTTATACGTAATTTATACGAGTATCGTTAAGTTTCGTAATTTTTTGCGCTACTAAATGTGTCTTTTTTTTTAATATTTTAACCATATTAAGACTAAAAATTCGAAGAGAATGTTAGTTTCAGTACTTACGTAACGCCTGATGTTACAGGCATTTCCAGAGCATCATATAGCTGGAAAATGAACTGCAAACTTCAATGAAGTATTTCTATCTTGTTACGTAAGAGCAAAAAACATATATTCCTACTTTCATGCAACCATAATCATCATGATTGCTTATAAGTTGTGTTCTTAACATATGTTCTTAAATTCACCGTTATGTCTGTTATCACAGTAATATAAATTTGAACCATGTTTCCACAGAACTTGTAATATACTGTCACGTATCGGGGGTTTGCGTGACTAATAAGACGGCTTTCTGGATTTGATTATCGAATTTATTGGACCTATATACAACTGGTTACAACAGTTCATAAATCACTGACGCACTGTCATCATCTTCCAACTGGACACTCCGCGGGAACTATTCTGACTTCCAACTGAGCTGAACAGAGTCAAAGTCAAAGTCATATTGCGACTGACAATCAGTCAGTCAGTCAATAAGTCTTGGTATGGAGCACCCTCCTGGGGCTCATGATCAGATATTTATTACTCCTCCACTGTTACGGTCTTGTGTTCTGTACTACTTATAACTCCTCGGCACGGACCCCACGTAAAGCACCGTCTTCTAATGTCAAGAATGTACGTTTATTAGCCCGTTACATAGCAATGGGTGTCGTATTGTTGAGAGCGTATGCCTTGGGACTGTATTTACCGAGCGGTTGCCTAGCAGTGGGTATATCCATCACAATATTCTTAACTTCGACCACACCATAGAGAGAAGCCAGACATGTTTCTTGTTCTTCTGATGGTTGTATTCAGTAGGGTCCTAGAACTCGTTTTGGATATATTTCACGCGAACGTAATCGGATGCAATAAAAATTACAATTACGGACGCCTCGATTGTCGTCACTCCAGATCCAGATGACGTAGAATCTCGATTAACCTTCCTAAATTGGCTGCCATTTTCCTTTATTGTAATTTCTATGAGCAGGAAAGCTCAAGGAAACAATTCCACTGATCGTAGTTAAAAATTCAGTGACGTGTACACAAGGACGTAGAAAATGCATTTGTGAAACTTTCTGTTTAGCTCCAGAAGCAGTTGCTTCTCAACCAGTGGATTGCAACCGACTTGTAAGAATTGATAACAGGCTAGGAAATGAGTTGTCGAAGCAAGAACTAATACTAAAAATTAATATGATATTATAATATACATATTTGTAAAGACAATTCTTGGAAGAAAAATATGCATTAGTTTTGGTATGGTTGAACTACATTTTTGGGGGCAGGAAGTGTTTACTGAAACGCAAAATACAAAAGGTTGAGATTCGCTACTTTAGAATTTTCCATACTACAGACGTACATGTAAGTGATATGACACTTTAGGTTAGGTGAGGTGAAGTTAGGTTAGGCAAGTTTAGGTTAGAGTAAGTAAAGCTAGGTTAGTGTAGGTTACGATGTATTAGGTTAGGCTAGTTTAAGTAAGGTTGAGTTAGTTTAGGTCAGGTTAGGTTATGAAATATTAAGTTATTTTAGGTTAGGTAAGGTTGGGTTAGTTTAGATCAGGTCAAGTTAGATCAGATTAGGTAAAGTAAGGATTGGTTAGATTAGAGACATGCATGTTTGTCACTCGGCACATTTTTTCTAAATTAGTCGGTAGTACTTAGCACAGAGAGTGAGAGAGAGGGATAAACTACAAATATTTTGAAAACTAAATATTTCTGTCTTGTGGTATATAACTCCGTGTAGTTAGCTGAATGTAAACCGAATTTTCGGAGGAAAGTGTCGCCTCTATCTTCAGAATCGGAGACTAAACCAATGTAGAAACCAGCATGAAGCAGACTGGAAGCAAGGCGTGAGTTGAGAATGATATATGATGACACTTTCACGAATACAAATTTAACAAGAATAACTGAAGAGTATGAACCGTGATGTCCTGAATGCTGAGGTCTCTGTGTTCGATTAAGGACCGCACATGAAGACGTGTCATATTTTTTTTTCCTTGGCACTACAGCCCCAGTGGGCCTAGGCCTACCTCCATGAACTCCGTTCACTTCGGTTTTTCTAGATCTTACACATTCGGTAGGACTTCTTGGGCGGATGATCAGCTCGTCGCAAGGCCTCTGCCTGTACACCAGCACAGAAAAATGCAAACACACACAAACTAAACATCCATGCCCTGAGTGGGATACGAACGCACGATCCCGATTTCAAATCGAGCGAAGACAGTACATGCCGACGTGTCATATTACCAGATGTTATATTTGGCTCGGCATTAAATGCAGCTCAGATTTCAGCTTCATGCTCCGGCTAACTTTACTCACAAGAAGAGAGAATAGAAACTGTGCCTCAGGACTTGTCTCGATGCTATGAGAAATAACATTAACTTTTCCCCTCTCGAAGATCGGACCCGATTCGAACCTCAGTTTTACAGTCTGTAGCATATCGACTGTATTGACAGAAGTAGACACTTCATCATAAAACTGGCCCTTTAAGTAAATTATTTCTTTTTTCCCCTCTCTCTCTTTAACTATTTGCAGTTATGGTTAATTATTTTTATCTTCCAATATGGAGTTATCTATGGAGAAACTTCTTTAAACCTTTGTAATAATAATTAATTGTGACAAGAATGTAGAATTGAAGGAGATCCTCAACATTATTTATTCATTTTTTCGCTTTATTAACTGCTCCTGCTTTCTCCGGCATTCATTTCCAGTTCAACAATTTATCGAATGATGCGTCGAGGCCCATGTACAGTGACATCTCCCACGAACAATACACATAAATATTCAATAACAAGCTGTCTCATTTATGTAGTATACTACATTTCAGATACCCATATCAACACATTTTCCGATACTCATAAAATAGACACGATACACTGAAACAAAAGACTGTTCCTTCTTTAGATATCTCTTACATAACTTGACTTTAATGCAACGTGTTAACGCGAAAAAAATCCGTTTGCTATGGTAGCTTAAACATTTTTAATATGAATGAGAGTTTTAAGTTTACAAGATATTTTTTAAGAATTATGTTATACGTTTGAGGGGGGGCACTATGCTACAAACAGGAAGGTCGCGGTTTCGAGTCCCGATGAGGTGAATTTTTCATTTGGCATAATCCTTCATGAACCTGGGTTCGACTCAGCCTCTAACAGAAATGAGTACCAGGAATCTTCTGGGGGGTAAAGGGCGACCGGCGCGTGAGGCTGACAACCTTACCGCCATCTGTGAACCGATTGTCTAGATAATGTGGGGCCCTCTTCCTTTTTTATGCTATACGTTGTATATTTTCAGGGGTATATTTGGTATACACAACGTTTCGGAAGCTGGATCCGTTTCCATCGTCAGGTGTGAGGGAGGAAGAATACTAACCACTAGTTCTTTCATAGGCCCCAACTGACATTCGGTGCACACACGTGATGACAGGTCCAATTTCCGAAATATTTTATATATTAGATACACTTCACACAATGCACAACATCTAAGGTAATGTTCGTGAAATTAAAATTTCAAATGTGAAACACCAATATATATGAGACAAACTCCGTCTTAAGTGCAACAATTTAATTGTAGTTCTTTCTTCTTCCCTTCCTCCACACTACATGTTTCGGCCCTAAATGGCCATCATCATGTGTGTATTCTTACGTAGCTGCTACACTGCCCGTAGTTTAAAATTTAAAATCACCAGTCTTTCTAATTGTATGCATGTATAAAATCTTTGTTAATCTACACGCGTCAATTTGATTTCTAAAATTGGCACTTTTTTTAAACTTCTATTCAAATTAAAATGTCTATAAATTTACTGTTCTTTTTCTTTTTCCAATCAAATTGACGCGTGTAGATTAACAAAGATTTTATAAATACATACAATTAGAAAGACTGGTGATTTTAAATTTTAAACTACGGGCAGTGTAGCAGCTACGTAAGAATACACACCTGATGATGGCCATTTAGGGCNATAGTACCTGAAAATAGATTGTGATTTGCCCTACATATTTCATCTGTGTCGAAAGGCGTGAGTAATGACCCCGTTTTACTTAGTACTTAATTCCGTCCTATATACAGAGAAGCGTTTCGAGTGAAACAAGGGAAAAGCGGTGCCCTCGTTTTTCGTTGCTAGGATACCTCACATTTAGGCCGAAGGGCTTCCACAAAGACTTGGTCCAATGAGAGAGAAAAGGCTAGTCCGCTAGCTCTTTGTGAAACAACCTAATGGCACGGCTTTTAAGCGCCAATTTTTTGTTTTATAACGAGAAATAAGCCTATCTTGTTAAACTTGTGTGTCTTGGCGCCTTGAAAGCTTTTGAAAAGAGTCTACAAAGATGTTAGTTATAAAGTCACAGATGCCAGCATGAATAGTGGTGTCTTCTGGGATATGACTTCATAGAAGCTCCAACTTCATTTTTGCTTTGTAGCATCACTCTAATCTTGAAGATGAAAGTAGCTTCCTCCGAAATTTCGTTGAAATTCTACCGGAGTATACATCAAATTCTAAAATGCAGTACTCTTAAATCTGTGAGTTATATGGGGTTTTAGGTTTTCACATCGGTGAGCCGCCTTTGTGGTCTAGTGGTCAGAGTTCCTGCCTACAGATTCAGAGGTCCCGCGTTCGATTCCCGGGGTACCAGACTTTCTGAAAAGTAGTGGGTCTGGAACGGGTTCCACTTGGCCTCGTGAGGATAATTTAGGAGCTATTTCGAGGAAATAGCGGCGCCGGTCTAGAAAACCAAGATTAACGGCCATGGGGATCCATTGCTCTGACCACGCGACACCCTCTATCCGCTAAAGTTGGCACTAACTTCGCCCACAAGCGGTGGTCGCTCGGTCGGTATAGTTCACTTGCGGATTACAGGCCACGGAGTTTTTTTTTTGTTTTGTTGTTTGTTTGTTTGACCAGAAAGTTACCTCGCTCCTGGGAATAGATGCGGTGCAATGTGATAGATGTTTAACGACGTTTAGGACAAAGGCGCTCCCTCCTTCTTCAGAATAAAAGTTATCTTTATGTCGATTAAGAAGCAAACTATGAAGATGTCAATTAGGAAGGGGAATATATTGATGCATTTTTAATCTTGGCAGTTGATGGAGGTGTGTGTTGAGTTTCACGCTCCGGTCTCTTTATTCCCTGCAGAAATAACCTATGGTACCGATTGTGCAGGTCCCAGAATCAATTTGGACGGAATAGAGAAGGATATATCCCTGCTGGTTTTCGAACTTCAATTTTTCGGCTTTCGAGTCCTTAACCTAATCATTGTACCGACTGTGCTATTCCGGCTCTTCCTTTTACATGAAACATATACCACACTACACGGCGTCACATACCAGAAAACTAAATATTCATAATATATTTGTTTTCTTTTCATTTTTGATATACATAATGCCACTTAAGGTCACTCCGCTTTTCTATTTTCGATTTATTTATATAAATTGATCAACTTGCTGGCCGTGCGAATGTCTGAGGTGTAAAAAATATTGGCGTCACTTGGAGTTTTATGATATGTCGTTTGGAAATACATCCTGGATAGTGACCAGGCTACAGACTGGATGATCAGAAGACGGGGCTCTTTTCCTGCTAGGGGGAAATATATTTCATTTCCGTAGCATCCAAACCGGCATTAGGACACACGCAATCTCCTGCAGAAATATACGGTGTGCTACTTTCGGGGATAGAGTAACAAGGGAGTGAAACTGACCACTAACCTCCATCTAGTGCAGAGAAAAGTACGACGGAGTTATACCTCCACTCCCCCATACAGCTTGTGGCTTGCTGCTTAATTAATTAAGCCCAGGATAGCTTTACTTTACTTTGTTTGCTTAAGTGAAGTTAGAAGGATGTAACTTGCGAATTTCATTATATTTGTTAGCTTATGAACCCACAAAATGGCTCCTTTATGGCGACAGTTAATGAATGCTTGGAGTCCTTATAAATTCTGTATAAAATATTTTTATGTGTCAACAATTATAATTGACAACTAAGTGATTTTTCAGGGTTAAGTACTAACTAACTCAGTATCTACCTAACTAACTCCATGCAGACAAATCCTTCTTGAAAAGCGAACAGTTGATCAGGAAATTAGGGGCAATATCTCGAAATACAGTGCGTTCAGTTAAGGAGGAAACTTCGCAACACCGCTGCGGCCCAACATTCCTCGCAGATTGCTACTGTAACTGCCGATAGCAGAACGAGTCATTAGCTCTGATAAGCTCGCCGTTACAGTTACAGTTACAGCATCAATATGTGAGGAATATTGGGCCCGGTCAACGGTGTTGCGAAGTTTCCTCCTTAATTGAACACCCTGTGTAACGTTTTGGGATTCGACACTAATGGGTGTTATACATAGAAATAAATACATTACGCAGTTTCAGATTTGTGAAATCTTCCTCTCCCATCACATAGAATGAACTATTTAGAGGGTAACTGCCGTTATGAGCTGTTAGAAGAGTTTCTTGATTAATATTGCGGCATGTAGACCCGTTGCTAGACAACGACCGCAGAATAAATAAATATACGAGAGCCGTTACTGAGCAACGGATTCACAAACAAGCATGTTTCCACGGCAACAATTGAATACAACAGTAATGGAGTGTGGTGTTCTATGTGTGGTTCATGTCGAAGATAATTAGTGAGATAATTAGTTGAGCCACGTGTGGAGACGGGTTCGAATGCCTCCACCGTTGCCCTGCGAGTCGTAGGAGGCGGCAAAAAGGGAAACCAGTGCCTGGTGTTATAACCGGGCTACCCTGTTCCTGAGGGATATAAATATGGGGACCTCGCCCTCCAGGTTGGGGGAGTCTCGAATCTGAGACAGTAAAATATGGTCATGAGTCCCACAGAATGACTGCGCTGGCGAGACCATCCGCAATTGTAGACGACAGACCCATTCTATCGTCAGAGAGGATGTTACATAAGCATTGTAACAGCAAATGTCCATTTGGAAAATAAAATTACTGGTAATGAGTCTCAAGGGGCTTGTGGCCAAGACGAACTGATTGGCGGTAAACAGCCAGTCGTAAAGTAACTCTGACTCTGGCTCTGAGTAAGTTGAGTTAAGTTAATTTGATGGTTAGTGATTGAGTTAGTCAGTTAGTGAACTGGTGAGATTCAGTTGTAAGCTGTTGCTGTTCGAAACTGGTAGCTGAAGCCAGGGATAATTCAGCAACCCAGAGGAAGGGTAACATCCGCTGTTGGAAGCTGCTACTGAACAACGACTAGAGAAAACGTGATTGCGAACACTAGTATCTGCGTGTAATAGTGAATTGTAAAGTGTGGTCACATGGCGTATCGAAGAGTCCAATAAATCCGATCATCAATTCAAAACCCTGTCTATAGTCACACACCATAAAAACGTGAAAATGTTAAAAATGTTAGATAAAAACAGGTAACAGAAAATAAGCGATTTCCACCTAAGCGACCTTAATACGTATTTTAGACTCAGTGGATCAGGAAAGAATTTGCTCTTTCTTTTTTCACTTCTTGTTTTTCTTATTAATATTTCCTCTTCTATTATCCTGTACTTCTCCCTGTCCTCTCGTCTTCTTGCTGTTCCCTTTTTAGATTAATTACGACACTGTCATTGAGTACACGGAATTTATAGCGTCGAATACGGGGATTATTGATAAAAGATGAATTTGAACGCATTTGGAAGGAAATGTTCGTGATCTGAGCGCGATATCATCCCAAAGTTTGCCTGAAGAAACTGCGGAAAATCACGAAAAATCTCAGACAGATTAGCAAATATACTAGACGAGATTCGAAGTGAACACCTACCAATTATGTGCCGCTACTCCAGACCCTTTTGATTCGTTCTCTTGCTCTCTTATACATTTTTCCTTCCTCCAGTTCTTCTTGCTCTGTCTCCCTTCTTTTCTTATGTTTCTCCCTTCTTGTTTGTGTCTTGAATCGCGAAATTTTAGTTTCGTTGCGTGAAATTGTTAAAGAGATAAATATTTATAAGTTCCCCTCGATTTTCAATTCAAAACACCTCAGAACTTTGCCTTCACCAGGCTGACAGCAGAGAACAGTACGTTGCTCTGTATACATGTTAACCCTTATGTAACTCACTACGTCCCCCTGCCTAATAGTGTCAGCGGTACATACACACTTTATTGTTTTCTTTCGGTCTATTTATTCTGTTCTCTTCTTTTGTTATTTGCATGATTTTGTCTTCTACCACCCACATGGATGGCACGATCCTGTCTCCATGGCAACGGGTGTGGGTGTGACGTAATGGGGTCGCCTAATATCTCCGCAGATAAATCTTATTTCAAACCCCCTTCACACACCCTCACTCTATGTCTGCACAGCTAAAAATAGACTTGTGGAAAGGGGTGCTTTTAGTACTCAGGAGGGCCATAAATTTAGATGGGTGTAAGCTCTAAAGGGAAAGGGGTTGTTTTCTGTAGAATTTTGGTGTCATAGTAAGGCAATGGATGCATAAGACGACTTGGAGTGCACTCATGAACTTAAGGGCCGGCTGACTCTCCAAAGGGATAGCCCACAGACGAGGAAGGATACATAAGGAGCGAAATAAAATGGCGCATGCACGCATACGGCATGAAATTCGGTTCGTAAGAACTTACTAGATTTGAATTTTATGTGTACAAATATATTAGACTCATGCTAGGTGGGTATGGCTCGTCCTCAGGTTGCGGAGACGGCCTCCAGACAAGGCGGACAGCCGACAAGG
>NW_019739237.1:500630-523417 GCF_002891405.2 Cryptotermes secundus
GTTCGGATTGGTAATCGGATTAATTAATTAATTAATTAATTAATATATATATTCTGTGCGATTTTTTTTAGAATATTCTATATTGCTTTGGCTTTGTTATTTATTCTTTAACATGTCCGTAAACGTCGTGAAATAGTCACTTCATTTAGAAACAGTGATCCTTTTAAACTCAGTACTTTATTTATTTATGTGCCAACGCCCCTTCTCTCCCTACTCCTTGTCATCTCTTCATATCCTCTTCTTCCCATCTTTAGCTTCTCCTTTCCTTAAAGATCGTTTTCCCTTCCTCCGCATATTCCTCTTCTTCCTAGTGCCCCTCTTTAATTTTATGCACTTTGTCTTCTCCTCTTCCTTTTCTTCCCGATAATTTGTCTTCTCTTCTCCTCCTCTTTACCTTCTCATCCTTCTCATTTGTCTTCTTCTCTATCTTCCTCTTTCCTACTCTGTCTCTCCGCCTTTTCTTCCTATTCGTCTTCCTCCTTCTCCTACTCCTCCTTTTCATACTTTTTGTCTTCTCTCCCTTTTCTTTGTAATCACTCGTATTCTCTTCCTCCTTTTCTTGTACCTACTCATCCTCCGTCTCCTCCCACTCATTTTTATTCACGTCCCCTTCTATTATACCCACTCCTCCTCGTCCCCTCCTTTTCCTCCTAATTATTTATCTTATCTTCCCCTCCTCTTATACCTACTTCTTTCCCTCCTGCGTGTTGTCTTCCCTTCCTCTTATACTCGTACATGCCCATTATCCTCCTACTCGTTTTCTTATCTGTCCTCGCATTTTTGTTTTCTTCTTTCTACTTCTCCTTCTTTACCTCCTACTCACTTATGTTCACCTATTCCTCCTTTCCCTGGCCACCGTCCTGACACTCACAGATATCCGCTTAGGATGTGAAGGGCTCTGGAGTGTCATGGCGCGTCACTTCCAAATTCTGCAGTCTGCCCCCAGCTATGGCTCCAAATGAACACGCACAGTCATGGCTGCGCACTCTTACACGAGCATCATAAGAGGTAAATATTTCAGAGACGAGATCAAAGGAACTTGGTCCCGGGGCAGGAAAGCCTAATGGAATAAAGCGCTTGTGAACCGAAGTAGAATTTACGAAAAGACCACCATATTGCTTTCAGCAGAGAATCATAACTCGCTGTCATGCATGCTTATTTATAAACACATACACTTTCTAAAATTAATTTTATATTTCACAGTTTACTTTCCGTTCAGAAATTCCTCATCTTTCAAGTGAATTAGCTCGGAATATAACAACGCATTCTCACCCGAGAACATCAATAAACTATTAAATAAACTAGAAAAGGAATGTAGAAATGGTGGCCTATGCGAACACACTGGATAAAACCACGAAAATATTTGGAATATAACGTCATGTATCACAGTAGAAGCTGAGAGACGTTTCGGAGGAACATACTTCCTCTATCTTGAGAGGGGAAGAGTACGTTAAGCTAGAAATTAAAAACACTGTAAGCAGAACTCTTGCTTGGCTCAATCTTCACCCTAAGAATGGAGGTAGAATGTTCCTCCGAAACGTCGGCGTACTTCTACTTGAGTACTCAGCATTATAGCTCAGAAGAATGTACTTTTCATAGTCACCGCTTTGAGAATTTCACAGAACTCGTTTTGATAATATTAAATCGCATGGCGTTAGAAGTGTACCAGTCACTCACGGAATTAATGTCAGTGGAGTAAGAGATCAAGTCAAGGAGGATGAGGTGGGCAGGTCATGTAGAACGAATGGGGGAGACGAGGAATGCGTATAGGATATTGGTGGGAAAGCCAGAAGGAAAGAGACCACAGGGAAGACCAAGACGTAGGTGGGTGGACAATGTTAAAATGGATCTTAGAAAGATATAATGGGATGGTATGGATTGGATTGATCTGGCTCAGGATAGTAACCAGTGGAGGGCTCTTGTGAACACGGTAATGATCTTTCGGGTTCCATAAAATGCTGGGATATTCTTGAGTAGCTGCAGAATTGGCGGCTTCTCCAGAAGGGCTCAACTCCATGAGTAAGTAAGTAAGTAAGGCGTAAGAGAGAACACTGGCGAGTTAATGACGCGGAAAATTTTTAGATCATCGGCAAAAATTAGAAGTTTGTAATAGTTAATAGAGAAAAGTGTGTCTAGCATATTTAATGGTACTATTTTAACTTCATATGAAGGGACTAAACAACGGAACAACGAGACAAAATCAGAAGGAAAATATTTTACAATTTCGGAGCTACGCACGAGGTTTCTCACTTAAAACCACTATCAGTTTAGATTTAATTTGATGTTTGAGACAGTATGTTCTACCTCTACAAAAAAGTAAAACGTGCCTTCAGTATCAATTAGTGGTGTTATTTTCGTTGCTTGAGCAGTGTAAGGTCACCAGTGAGAAAAGCAATACCAGCACCATTTACTTTCTCTATCGATTGAAGGCAACCCACACACCAGGGATTGCAAGTCTCTCCTAAAGAGGAAGAACTGCCATTTTGAATTTTTTGTTGTCTATTCCGGACATTGGATATTTTTCTGTTCGTACAGAAGTTTAATTGGCGGAAACACTTCCCGTTCATATTGCAATTGACCAGTATCTACATACCACATAACACAGACACCAACAACGAACATTCTATTACACAGAAACTTACCTCAGAAAACTAAAGAAAATGCAGTGAATATTTTAACGAGGAATTATACCCATGACGTTCAGAGTTAAATGAGTTATATGTTTAATTATTTTGTGCAAAATTCGTTTGCTTTTAATCATTTATCTTCATGTGTAGGAATAAGTTTAATACTCAACAAGAACTTGGCAGAGAGATTGATCTATCACACAGAATTTCATGTAAGTTATGGAATGTTCTATGATTTTATTTTCCGCTTGTAAAGGAAAGTTACATAATTTACGTGTTCATTACACTTGGGTGTAAATAAACGTACAATGTATAAATTTTGATATTAAGGAGAACAGGGAAGGGCACTCCACTCCCTTGCATAGTATTCTGGTACCTTAGAGGAGGCAAAAATATCTTTATTATCTGAATCCTGTTGTGTTTACAAAAATATATCCTGCAGATCATGAAGATAATGACAGTGCTGATCTCCCTTCTGTAGGTGGCCATGTAGAAATTGATGCCTCATATTCATAGCTTCTAAATAATTTAACTTTTCTACTTCCAGGGAAGAATGTAATCCCCGGTTCTCTTCCATACTGAATGTGTATCCATGCGCGAAGTAGTACCTTCATCTGTGGCATCAGAGGATTATAACAGCGGACAGTCTCTAGCCAAAGAGTATAATCCATTGTCATCCGCTGTGCTGTGAAAGCATTCGGACTATCGTTATATTGGTATGTTGATTAATCTAATTTTCTATTTATACGGAACGTTGTTTAAAATAATTTATTTTGAGGACTATAGAACAACATGTCTGCAGCGCGAAATCTTTATTTAATATTCGATTTCAAGATGATAACCAATAGTCAATTGAAACTAGAAATGTGACATTTTATGCGGAGATTTGTAGTTATCACATTTACAAAATTCTGTATCAAACTTCCCTTAACCCTTTAAAGCCTAGAGGTTAATATGTATACCACTTGCTTTAACACAATGAAGTTCTGCGTGTTACCCACAGAGTGCATTATTATCATTTTCGCAATAAAGAGAAATTATTTCTCTAAACTTTGACGCCGATATAATGAGCCTGCTACATAGTAAAAACTGAATATTTATACAATTATAGATCGATATAAAATATACAATTTTAGAGCTTATAAATATTGTCACGTGTTGCCTGTGTAACGCGACAAATCTGATTTAGCGAATGTGTTTATTGTCCGATCTCTGCACTTTCAAGTACAATTATCATCCACTTGTAACGTCATCAGACGCTTCTTACAAAACCCTTATAGTTACTTCTTGCACTGCTAATCTCTGTGAAGTCTTCTGGTCCCTCGGAGCTCCCTGAAGACTGGCTACTCTTCTGAGGTCAGCTACAACCTGAACTCGTCACTGAGTCTGAGTCTCATATTACGACCGACGGTCAGTCGGCCAGTCTGTCTTGGCATAAAGCACCCATCTGAGGCTTGCGACCAGATTTTTATTATTGTTTGAGAGTTACGGTCTTGAGTTTTGTGGGCGCCCTCTCTGACGAGAGGACAGTTCTGTCATTTGTACATGCTGCTCTGTTGTTCATCAAACCTCCTGTCCAATTGCTTCTGAGCATTCTTCCCAGGGGACAAAGCGACTGCAGAGTAAAGCTGCCCACTTACTTAAATCCAATATCAAGATTAGGAAAGCGTTGAACTGTATCTTCTCGTTTTCGTAAGTCATTATCATGTAGTGCTTATGCTGTTACTTACTTACTTACTTACTCATGGAGCCGAGCCCTTCTGGAGGAGCTGCCAATTCTGCAGCTATGAAAGAATTTCTTCCACCTAAACTTATATATAAAAAAGGCAAAGCTATCCCTGTAACAGGCCGTGGAGTCCCATACGGTTGTGAGATGTTGAGGCTCCCACATTTTCTAGACAATCGGCTTAAAGATGGCGGTAATGTTGTCAGCCTCACGCTCTGACCGTCCTTTACCCCAAGGACGGTAAGGTTGTCAGCCTCACGCTCTGACCGTCCTTTACCCCAAGGAAATTCCTGGTACTCATTTCTATTAGAGGCTGAGTCGACCCCAGGGCCATAGTGCGGCTAGAAGGATTAGGTCAATTTAAAAATCCAATAATATCGGAAGTCGAACCCACGACCTTACGGCATGTAGCACACTACTCGTATGTGTTATTACTGCCACTAATGTCTCTATAACCCAGTTTGTGTCCTGACAGCTTCGAAGACGCCTTGTTTAGGTTCTCGACTTCGAAAATGTTTACATCCGAACACGGTAGCACAGCGACGTAAGGCACGAGACGTCTTCGGACACTGGATCGTGGGATCGAATCCAACTCGAGGCATGGATGTATGTCCGAGTTTTTCTGTGTTTGTGTTGCTCTTTTTGTAGATGATGACCTTGCGACGGACAGATCCCTGTCCAGGGAATCCTATCAACTCTGTTTAAGATTTATAGTTTCAAATTAATTTTTAATTGGAACGGGCCAAAAGTCCTAACCCGTCAAGAAGAAGAAGAAGAAAATATAATTGACCATACGGCCGAAGTATTTTATTTTCGGTAGTAACAGGAAAATAGACAAAAAGGACAGTAAAGACCGCGATTAAGAAAGGAAGATTCTTGATTGATATTGGGTGTGAAGTTCTCCCAGCGGTGAACTTCAACCGAAGTTTCGGAGGAACTTATCGCCGCTACCAGGCAACGGTTACTGTAGACTGTAACTGATTGAGAATACCTACTATATCCTCTAATGATCTGTGAAGTATAGTAACGAGTTGTTAAAGTGTGAAGTAAACCCAATTACCTATTCAAACCCCTTTTATAGTCATTAAAATGGTGAAAATTTATTAAATTCCAACAAAATTTCCTGATCATCATGTGTCCAATGCAGATATTTGTATCCACGTGTAGAAGAAAAACATTCCTTATAATGGGGCAAGTAAAATAATTCTCGGCTGGTTAAATGTGGACTCCCTTGATGTGGAGTATTTTACTTTGAACAGGTTTCAAGTGTTTATGGAGGTCAGTTATAATTAGCAGGTTCGTGTTCATAGTTATTTTTTTTCAGACATTCTGATATGATTTCTAGGGCATTCATATTTGAAACGAGACAAAATTTTCCTTCTCCCGGATTGTGTTTTACCATTTCAGTGTCTAGACAGTTGGCATATTATAACATCAGCTGCAATTGTATCTCCTTCTCTATAATTGCATTCCGTAGTCAATTTATTACTTTATAGAAGACTATTATCTCGTATATGACGTCTAATAGCTCATTTGAAGTTAATCAACGTTTCTGACGAACGTACGCTTCTATATTCAGAATCGAATATAAACTAAACAAACAAAGTGACTTTTCACAGTCACTGTTATAAGAATCACAAACCAACCTCACTAAGTTGCTGTTAGTCCAAATGGCAACAAAGAACGCCATCCTGTCCAGTGATTGAGGTTAAATCTTCTCAACAGAACCAATCGACCCCTTCACCTAAGGACGGAAACAGATCCAGTTTCCGAAATTCTGTATTCTTTAATGTTAGTTCTTTAGAATACCGGACGTTGGACAAAGTCCAAAAACTCAATAATCCCATCGTCAGAGCCCTTCAGAATCTACGAGGGGGAGTCTGTAAATAGAACCACAAATGGAAGTAAAACAGCTGTAATGGATGTAAGATGTTCTCTATGTGTATCACTAGGTAGCAGCACAGTCCAGCTTCATGACAGTCTAAGTAACAGACGCGCATGCACATGTTCAGAGAATGGTTTCAGTAGTCAAAATGGAGACCGTGCTTGAGGAGTACACATTATTTGTGTTGCATTCTGTGGATACTTCATGGCTGAGGATGATTAATCATTTAGTAAATAGTAAATTCTTCTTCTTATTCCTACTTTTATTGTCTTCTTTCACGATAAACACAATCTTATATAGAAATTCGAGACATATTTCTCTATTCTTTTTTCTGCAGCATTAGCATAATTCACAGAATTACGCAATTACCTTCATCTTTATGTTCTTCAGAAGTAATCCTTACATATATACAGGTACAAACATATAAACAAGTTTTGTGTGATATTTATCGTTGGAATTACACCATTTCAGGCTACCACAGCAACAACTTTTTCGAGCCTTCAAGGGTTGTGTCAACTTAAGTTATCTTATAGGTTAAAGACGAGCTAGCAGTTCCTTTATTTCAGTCTATCAGATCTATTATATGAGAAATGATGGTACTTTGAATCGAATGTATAATATATATATTAATATAGAAAAGAGGCAGCTCATGAATCAGTATTTGTGCGTGTTATATGTGGGAGATGATATTTAGTGTCGGCCTTGACAGCTCGTTCGACAGTATATAGAACTGAAAGGAATAAGGGATAAAATGAAGTAAATAACGCGAAAGATTATGTAACAAAGAGTGGTTCTCTCTTCTGAATTCAGAACTAGTGATAATTTATTCTTGTTTATTTATTTCTTTTTTTCTATGGTATAATTTTTTAACAGCTCACTCACTGCTTCCTGACTGGTTCCTACTAATTTCTTTGTTCGGTTTATTTTATGCCCTGAAGATTGAGGTGAAATATTCCTCGACAATGTCGACTTATTTTCAACGGACCACAAGGCATTGTATCCCAGAAGATAGAACTCTTCTTAACCACCGCTGAGATAACCTCAATTCTTATGTAGTTAGAAAAGCATTAATTAATCATGTGTTGGTGGTTTCATTAAGTGTTTAGGAAGATGGTGCAAGTCGTGTAGCGAAAATGGCACTGATTAATTTCAGAATAAAAGATATTTTACAGAGTGGCACAAAAGTCAGCTAAACTAATCCATTCTTTATTATTGTAGTATATAGACCTGTTGCTAAATAATGACTCGGTAAATAACGCCCACTGCTAGGCAGCAGATTCCTAACAAACAACAATTGTACTTCAAAAATGAGTAGCTGTATTTTCTACGCGTTCTGTGCTGAGGCGTTATAGGCAGGACAGATCTACAGTTTAATAAGTTGTGAAACATTCGCGAGCCAGTAAGGACCTAAACAGAGAACATTGTTAGGATCCGCTACCAGGAAACGGCTAGTTAAAACAAACTGAGAAGACCTAGTATGTGCTGTGGTGTACTGCAGATTGTGTGAATCTGCGGTAGCGCTATAGTTACTTGTACTTACAATCTATAAGTGGTCAGTAAATCAAATTACGAATCCAAACCCTGTGTGTAGTCAAACACGTGACAGTCTTAACAGGAATGCTCATAATTAAACCTGCTAGTCAATTTGTAGAACGGTAACATAGCGTTGTGAGTTGTGCACTTAACATGGAAGATCTCATTTTGAAAAAAAAAATGTAAATTCAATAAGCAATAAAGAAATTTCTAACGTATTTTAGTGTATATTTTGTTGGCCGATTAACTGAATTTTGGGCAATTCTGTAATTCAAATTGGTGAGTTTTACGCCATTCTTTTCACATTGGCTGCGCCCAAAATTCAATATGAATTCTGTAAGACGGGTGAAAAACCGTAATTTTGATTAATTCTCAGATTTTGGCAGTTATGTTATGTATTCATGGTTGAAGCCTAATTTATAACTTCAGCTTTCTAGATTATGTCACCTAGAACGTTGAAATTAAGAGCCAGGATAGCTCAGTCGGTATAGCGAGTGGCTACGGGCTGGACGACCAAGGGGTCGGAGTTCGAGTCCCGGTGGGTTAAAGAATTTTCACTTCTCCATGTCATCCAGACCGGCTCTGGGGCCACCCAGCCTCCTATCCAGTGGGTACCGGGGGTAAATTGGTAGGGGCGTGAAGCTGACCACTCATCTCCAACTAGTGCCGAAGTCAAGAAAATGTGGATCTATACATCCACTCCCCCATACGCCTTCATGTTGAGTGCTTAATTAGTTAAACACAGGGACAACTTTACCATTTTACCTTTTAGAACGTTGAGATTTCTTCCAGAATTTCGACAAACATTGCAGTTTAACCCTTCAGATGATAACTGATAGGTTTTTCGAAAGGATGGAGGACTCTCCCAGAAACCGAAGGGACACACCGCTGAGATAGGCTGTTTCATTCATGTTGGTGAGGCTGACGTAGACACGAGAATGTGTCTGCTCATGATATCGACCCGTTCCGTTCCTATGTCGAGAGGGCGTCGCGTGGGCGAAACTTCGGCTGACGCTGCAGTCACCCAAGTTCACAGGAATAACAAGTGGCGGATCCTACGCTTTCTGATCTATGACTCTACAGTGGCGGATCTTACTTACGTAATGGTTGCCTCTACAAAACTTTGGCCTCATTTGTGACAGATGCCAGTCCATTATTATATGACTTATACCCGTAACTCTTTTAACTTTCATCACCCGTAAATCATTCTCTACATCTTCCAGCTATCTCACTCTGGCTCTTCCCAATTCTCTTCTACCTTTGGTTTTACTTTAAAAAGTGTTCCTACTGGAGCTTATTTTCTCCACTGCAATCAAATGTCCTATACTTATCCTATTATTTATTTCTAATATCTATTATCAGACCAAAGGATTTTATGTAATTCTCTCTGATCTCGGTTATGTCTGATTCTCCAAACCCCCCTGGTCTATACACCTTTGTACAATTTTTCTCTTTTACATGTTTAACATAGCTTTAACATTTCTAACAATTGACCATGTTTTATACTCTATTCATCATAACTGGCTTTAACTGTTTCATATTGTCACGTGTTTGAGTGACTCTAGGCAGGGTTTTACACTACATTACATTACATTACATTACATTGCATTCCATGGATCCAAAGTTAGTCAAAATGACTGTAGGATGTGGAATATGTCAGGTAAATACAAACATATGTACAGACCTAATGGAGTTCTCACACAAGAGAAACCAAGAATACACAATGACTACACACAACACTATTTAAAGATACATAAGTTATTTTCTAGACAATAGGTATTCATCAGCAGAGTAGAATAAATGTATATTTAAGTATCGTTTCAGTGTTATTTTAAATCGTGCCTTTTCATTCATAAGACCTTTGAGATCAGATGACAGGTTATTAAAAATGTTGATCCCAGCGTAATAATCGCTTCTCTGAAAGCATGAGAGGTTAGCAATTGGTTTATGAAGACAGTGTTTNAAGATTGATTTGAGTGTCAATGTTACTAATATGTAACATTAATCTAACTGCATAACATGCTCTACTTAGCTTTGGAATCAACTGATCGATATGGTTTTTCCAGTTTAAATGATTATCAATTTGCAAACCAAAGTTTGGATTGCTATTTGGATTTACTGAGCACTTACAAAAATTAAATACAAGTAGCTATAGCACTGTCGCCAATTTACACACTCTACAGTTCACTACAGCACGTACAAACTCGTTCTCATTCAGCTGTGTCTTTACTAGTCGTTGTCTGGTAACGGCTTCAAATGCCATAGGTCCCTCAACTTCAGTATGCACGACTTCACTTCCTACCTTGTATTAGTGACTGTAGATGGGGTTTGGATTGGTGAATAGATTTATTGGCCAATTAGAGGTTTTAACTACAAATAACTATAACTTTATTGCCGATTTGCACATACAAATCACTCCACACCATGTCTTCTCAGTCTGCTTTTACTGGTCTTGCTAGATAGCAGCATTCAACAATGGCTATTCCTCTGCAGTTTTTTTTACTAGACGTTTTCCTGCCAACGAAACTTAACAATGGAGATTCTCCAGCTTCTGTGCTGATGTCGTTACTGTCCGGTGAATATCCCGCAACCGAACTGGAACGCCACTTTCGGCACGGACCACACAGAAAACACAATCGCTGTATTATTGTACAAGCGTGTTTACTTCGCCATTGTATAACAACGGTCATGCAACGAACCATATAGAAAATATCGTTTTTCTATTGCTATTGTTTCGGACGTTACCTAGGAACGGACGCTGTTTACAGATCCACTGCTTAGTAACGGGTCCATAACCCACAGTATTAAAAGTGGCTGCTGTGAACACAATAGCAGCACTTTTAATTCAGATTGTGTGTCTGCACACAAAAATAATCATTTTTAATAAATAAATCTGTAGAGAACATCTTGTAAGGTTGGCATAAGCATTGCCCCTTCATGGTTACCAACTGCTCGGTCGGTATAGCAACCAATCTACGAAATGGAGGACCAAGAGAGAGATATTTCATTTGTCCAATCCATCACCCACCGTTAGGCCCACCCAGTCTCAATTCCAATGGATACCGAGGCTTATATGCGCAGGGATAAAACGGACTAAGCGTGAAACTGACAACTCAACTCCATCTAGAGCATAATATGAGAATATATGGAACTTCATTCACTTATTCGTCCTTATGGCGTTGTTCTTAATTAAGTACAGAGGCATATTTGCCTACATTTTAATATTTCTCCCCTAAGTTTATAGAAGTGAACAGGTTGACGTAGCGGTAAATTTAAGGTTTGTATTCGGAAGAAGGTTGTTTCGAATCTCGGCCATGATTATTAATTGAGGTTTTACATGGTTATCCTCAGCCCTTCTAGGCAAATACCGGTGTAGTGTCCCCATTGTATTATGACGCTTTCCTTCCAAATCCCTTCTAGTTTATCATTCAACGATCAGTCTACGTTTTTACGCTACAAAGTCTGAATGTCAAGTAACCCCCTCAATGAGATTACACAAATTTATTATCCAGTGACGTCAAATGGAAGATAAATATTTCCTTAATTATGACTCGGTCTCTGAATTTTTTGTAATTTTTTTAGTTGTTGACGGGTTTACGACCCCTTGAATTAAGATTTCTCGTTATGAAACGCCTACTCAGAAACAGAAATATGTAATCAACACGAATCCAAACGGAGTCTTACAAGAGCTTCAGTTTATATAGGCCGTACTTATAACGTAAGTGAGATCCTTTCATGAAATGCAATTTTGAAAAGTTTCAACAAATTATTTGCTGTATACCTACATAAAAACGGATATATAAAATTGAGCAATATGTCTGGAAAGGGTGGAAAATAAGTAGAAAGAATATTATTGCCTGAGGGTAGAACAAGTGGTCTAGTGGTCAGAGTTCCTGTCTACAGGAGAGGTCCGGGTTCGATTCCGGCGCTACCGGATTTTCCGAGAAGTAGTGTGTCTGGAAAGGGGGCCACTCAGCCTCGTGATGATAATTGAAGAGCTACTTGAATGAAATAATAGCGGCTCCGGTCTAGAAAACTGATATTAACAGCCATGGAGATCCGTTGCACTAACCACGTGACACCCTCTATCCGCTAATGTTAGCACTAACTTCGCCGACAAGCGGCGGTCGCTCGGTCGGTATATTTCGCGTGCGGACTAAAGCCACGGAGTTTCTTTGTTTTGAGGGTAGATGAAGTAAAGCGAGAACTGAGCAGGTATTTACACCTTATGCTTGCTCCTTGAATGCATGTCTTCCTCTTAGACCATGAGGAATAAAAGTAGTATATTCATATGAAACGTCGGTGAACTGTTACCACATTGCACGGCGTCACATCAAAGATCATGATGCTCCTCGCACTTTCCGCTCTGAGAGTTTCAAATCTAAAATGGAACCGAATTCTTCTTGAGTAGCAGATAGCCACTCAGTTCCTCAGTTTTTAATTGAACTAAAATGTTCATCACCGTGTTCACAAGATCCTGCTACTTGACTCTATCCTAAGCCAGATTATTCCACTCTACAGAGTCATAACAAACGCATCTAACATTCATTTTAATATTATCATATAATCTGTATTATACGAGTATATTAATATCAAATAACCGTTTCCTATAACATGACACGACTGAAATTATACATGCATTTAAAATCTCCCTCATGCGTTCTACGTGTCTCGTCAATCTCATATTGTAATCGTTATTGTAATGAAATTAAGCTAAATTAAATTCGTGATTTTTTACGAAGCAAGGAAATTCTTAGTTCTCATCTTATTACTGCAAGGAATGCCTGCAGAATTTCGGTTAGATTACACGCTACACTTCTGAGTCGGAGATGTTGCTGTCCCTTCACGGCGATCTTCTTTCTGAGGTTATAATGGCATCTCTCCGCACAGCCTCAGATTCAACCCGAGTGATTTCGTGTTAAATTCTTGGTGAACGAGGTGACGAGGTTCTCTCCGGTATTATTTAGTTTCATTCTACAAATGATCATTCCACCAGTCCTCCATACTCTGTCCCCTGAGCTCTACAATAGCCCTGACCAGGCAGCACCATATCACAACCTCGATCTTCAAGTTGTGGCTTCATCTCTGCCCAGTGCTTGGTTGGTTACAGAGTGAGGAAGTTGGTTTTAGTGTCCTGTAACAACCGGCGATATGTCTCAGTCTAACTAACTAACTAACTAATTCAACGCAGCTAAGTCCCGTTGTGAAGCCATCAGTCGCTCAGCTACTCAAGAATTTTTCTAAATTTTATGGAAGAAACAAAAAACAAACTCCGTGGCCTGTAGTTCGCAAGCGAACTCTACCGACCGAGCGACCGGCACTTGTCGGTGAAGTTAGTGCCAACTTTAGCGGATAGAGGATGTCATGTTGTCACGTGGTCAGCGCAACGGTTCCCCACGGCTGTTAATTTCGGTTTCTAGACCGGAGCCGCTATTTCCTTGAAAGAGCTTCTCATTTATCCTCATGAGGCTGAGTGGACCCCGTTCCAGACCCACTGCTTCTCAGAAAATTAAATAGTGCCGGGAATCGAACCCGGACCTCTGGATCTGTAGCCAGGAACTCTGACCACTTAGACCACAGAGGCGGTCTAAATTTTATGGAACCCGAAGGTTATTTTCCATGTTAAACAAGAGCCCTCCACTGGTCCATATATTGAGAAAGATGAATCCAATTTATACCATCCCATCCTATTTCGATAAATGCACTATGTGGGCAAAATTAAATAATTTTTATATAGAAATAGGTGTTGCACATAGGAATCACTGAGCCTTATAGAGCCTCATTCATCCTCAGACAGACATACTGGGTATCGTCTTCAATATACGAGTACTAGGGACCCGTCTCACGTGGTCACAATCCAAATATGATATCCAATATTTGAAAAAACATGACAATAAACTCTCATTAAAATACATTTTTGTATAAAAATGAGAACAGATGAAGACAAATTATTTGTGTTGGAAGATGCTGTATCTACTGCCAGAACTAATGCTGCTTCTACCTGTTCGGTCAGCCCTCTATTGACACACCGTGTTACTATATGTCACGCAGGACCATTATAATTTTGGTGTACGGGGAGATTATGACAAATAACGGATGAATATTTATTAAGGACTTCTTAGGAAACTGTTATCAAAGTGAAACGATCTTTCTCAATGTCTGTCCTTTTGTCTGTCAGGATGTGGAAGATAAGGAAGTACTCCACGGGCGTTCTAATTTAAAAAAGAAACTGCTGGGAATAACTGTTCTAGCACCGCTTAGGAAACGCAAAATTTTGGACGGGGGTTACAGACACAGACAGCAAGGTGATCTCATAAGCCTCATAAGTCTAAAAAATTAAAGAGTGTTACACAGACAGACAGCGAAGTACTGTAAAATATAGTACAGTACAGAGGTATTTTAATTTAATTTAATTTTAATTTAATTTATTTCCAGTGGCTTCATCGAAATTCGAACCTGGCACCTCTTATATATAAATTCATATTGATACACTAACTCAATGATCTTCTATCGATTTAACAGCGTAATTCGTCATTTATTTCAACTGCCACTGCTCAGATTAAATTTAAAATTTTCCTGCCTGACTTGCCTCTTTGCCACTTAGGTAATCATGTGCTTTCCTTTTTCTGTCTCTCTCTTTCCTTCGGGCATTTTGTCTGATGAGGAAATCCTTAACATTTCTTGGTTTTTCTGTATAAATAATAAAATACAGTCCGTCGAAAAAAGGGAAAGTAAAGAGTAAATATTTGGGCTCTGCAAGTGAATGTAAGGGTGCGGATTGTTTCTGTTGAGTGTTATTGGCTCGCTGAACTCCCTTGAGATTCTTTCAGGAAATGGCAGCCTTTCATATTTCACTATTTTAATGCTATAGTGACATAGGGGCGTCTATGTTCACTTTTATTATTAGAGTCATATCACACGTAAACTAAAATATTATAGAGTACTATCTTCTGGGATTTAACGCTGTGTACACTGGTGAATGTCAGCCGACGTTTCTGAGGAACATATCGTCTCCATCTTCAGGGTCGAATATGCCGAGAAATATATCCGCATAAAAGCAGGTAATCCTTAATGGCATGGGGCTTTGCAACATTTTGTTTGTATCTGCAACAGTTACTTATTAATATCTGCGAGGTAATCAAAATTTCAAAGAAATAACTCCAAGAATTTAAGTTCTATTCGAGAAGCCAATAGTTGCTCAACCACTCAAAAAATTCCCAACACTTTACGAAACCTGAAAGTTCATTAATGTGTTCACCAGGGCCGCGCAATAGCTCAGGCGGTTAGTCGCTAGCTTCCCATCGCGGCGGCCTGGGTTCGATCCCGGGTCTGGTCAAGTGGGATTTATGGTGGACAAAGTGGCGCTGGGGCAGTTTTTCTCCGAGTACTTCGGTTTCCCCTGCCAATCTTCATTCCACCAATTGCTCCACAATCACCCTCACCTATCATCTGGGGCTAGTACGATAGGCCAGAAGTGGCCGCAGTACAAGGGACTTAGGCCCACCACACTAGCAATAAAAAAAATATGTTCACCAGAGCATGCCACTAGTTCCTATTCTAAGCCAGATGAATCCATTCCACAGTCTCCTGTTCTATATCTTTAAGACATATTTTATTACTATCCTCCTTGTACGCTTATTTCTTCCAAGTGGTCTTCTTCCCTCTTATTTTCCTTCTAAAACTTCTTATGCTTTTCTCTTCTCTCCCATTTGTGCTACAAATCATGCCCATCTCATCCTCCTTGATTTGACTCATTTTATTATTTTTTAGAGGAGTACATAAATTATGAACTCCTCGTTATGCAGTTTTCTCCAGTATCCCGCCAATTTTTACTTCCTGTGTGCAGATACTCCCCTCAGCGCCCTATTCTTAAACGCCTTCTATCTGTTTTTTTCTTACTTTAATGCAACGGACCATACCCATGAAGAACTGTAAGGAAAATTGGAGTTTTGTTTGTTTTAGCCTTTAAGTTTTTAGATATCTGATGAGAATACAAAAGATTCTTAATTGAAAGGTAGCAAGAATGCCACGAATTTAATCTGCTCTTAATTTCTTCAAGATTGTAAAAAACACATCAACAAATTATGCATGGGAAGCGCTCAGAATTAGAATGTGCTTTCAACTTTTTAAAAGTACTTTTAATATAACTTTATCCCTTAGGAGAAACAAAAGTATGCTTTGAGATTACCAGACAGCCTTTGCATGCGTCTCCGTGTCTGTGTGTCGTATTTCGAAATTTCAAACCACCTGGCCTAATTCCACTGAAGTTGGTATGAACATCATGACACTGGGTGTTGCCCCTACGCCGTGCTTTTTAATCTCCTTACAATTCCACATACTTAACTTGTTCATTCACAGTTCAGATATTTGGGAACGACGATAACAAATCAAAACCTGATTCAGGAGGAAATTAAGAGGAGATTGAACTCGGGTAATGCTTGCTACCATTCAGTCCAGAACCTTTTGTCTTCTCGTCTGCTATATAAGAACATAACAATTAGAATATACAAAACTATAATTTGCATTGGTGTGAAACTTTGTCTCTGGCATTAAGGGAGGAACATAGACTGAGGGTGTTTGAGAACAGGGTGTTGAGGAGAATATTTGGACCGAAGAGGGATGAAGTGACAGGAGATTGGAGAAAACTGCATAATGAGGAGCTTCATAACTTGTACTCTTCTCCAAGTATAATTAGAATGATCAAGTCAAGGAGGATGAGGTGAGCAGGGCATGTAGCACGAATGGGGAGAAGAGGAACGCATATAGGATATTGGTGGGAAAGCAGGAAGGAAGAAGACCAGTCGGAAGACCAGGACGTAGGTGGGTGGACAATATTAAAATGGATCTTAAAGAGATAGGAGGGATGGTATTGACTGGATTGATCTGACACAGGATAGGGACCAGTGGAGGGCTCTTGTGAACACGGTAACGAACCTTCGGGTTCCATAAAATGCTGGGAAGTTCTTGAGTAGCAGCACAATTTGCGGCTCTTCAAGAAGGGCTTGGTTCTATGAGTGGGTGTGTGAGTGAGTGAGTGAGTGATTTACCTCCTGTTTTCAGAGTCATCTATGAACTTTGGTACCGAACTTGCTGGTCTAACGGTAGTTCCGAAGATTTGTATAAAGGAGGTGCTCTGTTCGAATCTCGCCTGGGATACTGGGTATCCTGACTATGAGATTTTTCATAGTTTTTTCAGCCCTTCTAAGAAAACAGAGAACACCCTTCCTCTATTGTTGCGAAGACGTGTTTACAGCGCCGTTGTATAGCAACGGAAGTTATTAGTGTTCCTTGCGTATTCGTTGCCGCGGGAATGTGTTTACCGAGTCGTTGCTTAGCAATATACATCTATTCTGACGTCACAGTACTCTTATGAAGTAATAAATATAAACTTTAATATTTTAGTTATTTATTTTCTCATAGTATAATTATCAAGAATGCTAGTGATATTCCTCCATCTTCATGATATCTTTAATCGCAGAGTAAAATATTTAACTTATAAATTGTTAGACCTTATTCGATTACCTTCTCTTCATTATCACGACACAAATTCAAACGGAATATTGCAGACTTATTTCAGTTATGCTTTCAAACATTGATTTACCGAGGTCTCTGCTTTCTTCCGAGTCACTTTGTTTCTAATAAGGTTTATTGAAGTAGATTTTCTTACACGTTCTTTTCTCTCTGGTCTTATTATTTTCTGTTTTCCTACGGTCAGTCAAAGCAATCGAACTGCTGCGTATCTCCAGCTCATGCGGAAACCTGGAAGTCATTCCATTAGGAGCATCGCCCGATTATGTTGGAATAGGGCGATTCAGAGTCCAGTATTTAATTTTGAATGCGGCGGAAACAGGAAAATAAAATTTGTTACTCATTGGTGCCTAGACATGGACTTCAGGAGAGATACGCCAGGCGTCTTCCCCCTTATTCTCACTCACTCGTGGAGCTGAACCCTTTTTAAAAAGCCGCCAATTGTGCAGCTACTCAAGAATTTCCCAGCATTTTACGGAACCCGAAGGTTCATTACCATCTTCACTCTTCCCTGTCCTGAGCCAGATCGATCCAGTCCATACCATCCCATCCTATCTCTGTAAAATCAATTTTAATATTGTTCACCCACCTACGTCTTGGTCTTCCTAGTAGTCTCTTTCCTTCTGTCTTTCTCACCAATAATTTACGTGCATTCTTCTTCTCCCACATTCCTGCTGTATGCCCTGCCCGTCTCATCCCCGTTTACTTGATGATTCTAATTATGCTTTGAAATTTATGAAGCTCCTCATTATGCAGTTTTCTCCAACCTCCTCTCACTTCATCTCTCTTCGGTCCAAATACTCTCCTCAGCATAACCTCCCCCCATTATTACTTGAAAATATAATAAAAATGAAAAGACGTAACTATACGAAATATTAACGCAAAAATTTTTGATTATTTCTAAGATAATTTATTCTTTTACACTGACTACTTCACGGTGATCA
The DNA here is from genome assembly GCF_002891405.2 of Cryptotermes secundus. Classification (NCBI taxonomy): domain Eukaryota; kingdom Metazoa; phylum Arthropoda; class Insecta; order Blattodea; family Kalotermitidae; genus Cryptotermes; species Cryptotermes secundus. The sequence continues at coordinate 518,874 of NW_019739237.1, forward strand.
GTAAAAATTACTCTTACACAAGATACACGTTAAGTTTATTTGTAAATATTCTGGCCACCCTCTTGGAAAACTGGTCGCTCATGAGGAAAACCTCTTGAATCCCACGTGGATCAATCAGTATAGTGACTGGCTACGGACCGAACGGCAAGGGTTCGATTCCCGGTAGGGACAAGATCTTTCTCTTCTCCACAGCGTCTAGACAGACTGTGGGGCCTACCCTACTTTCTATCCGATGGGTACCGGGGGCTCTTTCCCGAGGGACAAAACGGCTGGAGCATGAACCTGGTCACTCACCTCCATCTATTGCCGAAGTAAAAAATGGAGGAGCTGTATGTCTACTCCCCTATATATCTGCTTATAATAGTGCCTAATTAATTAATCACAGAGGCAAATTTGCCTTTAATTTATGTTCCAAAACGTTCTTAATAATGGTTGGAGAAAAGGGAAAATGAATGTTATTACCAAGACCGCTGGAAGGTAAAATTGTCCCTGTGCTTAACTAATTAAGCACTACGCCATGAGGGCGCATAAAACTCCGTGGCATGTAGCCCGCAAGCGAACTATACCGATCGAACGAACGCCGCTTGCCGGCGAAGTAAGTGCCAACTTAGGCCGCACCATAGCTCAAGCAGTTAGTAGCTGGCTTCCCACCGCGGCGGCCCTGGTTCGATCCCAGGTCTGGTCAAGTGGAATTTGTGGTGGACATAGTGACGCTGGGGCAGGTTTTCTCCGAGTACTTCGGTTTCCTCTGCCAGTCTTCATTCCACCAATTACTCCACAATCACCCTCACCTATCATGTTGGGCTGGTACAATAGGCCAGAAGTGGCCGCAGTACAAGGGACTTAGTCCCATCCCACTAGCAATAAAAAAATAGTGCCAACTTTTGCGGATAGAGGGTGTCACGTGGTCAGCACAACGGATCCCCACGGCCGTTAATCTCAGTTTTTAGACCGGAGCCGCTATTTCCTTCTAATAGCTCCTCAATTATCCTCACGAGGCTTAGTGGACCCTGTTCCAGACCCACTAGTTCTCAGAAAATCTGGTAGCGAACCCCGATCTCTGGATCTGTAGCCCGGCACTCTGACCACCAAACCAAAGAGGAGTGAAAATATAGCTCCACCTTTTCTTGACCTCATCACTAGTTGGATATGAGTAGTTTCTTACGCGCTCAAGGAAAAGGCCCCCGGCACCCATTGGATAGGAGGGTCGATGGACCTCAGTACCAGTCTGGACGACATGGAGAAGAGAAAAATAGCAGCATAAAATTTAAGAGAGGAGAGATTGTCTCTGTAACAGGCCGTTGAGGGCCATAGGGTTGTGAGACGTCGAGGCTCCCACATTTTCTAGAAAATCGGCTCACAGATGGCAGTGACTTTGTCAGCCTTACGCTTCGAATTTTTCTGTGAACATACAATTTTCCTGAACCTGAACATATTCTCTTTTGCTTTTCCTCCCGATATCTCGATCTAAACTCTCTTCTTGAGGTTTCTGCTTTGATGTTGTCCCTAATCCCACCCTTCCATGTCCGCTGTGTCTCCTTTTCCCCTGTGGGCTCCATTCTGCAACCCGTCCAGCAATTCTGCAGTAACCGCACCATATTAATTATTCTGTTTCCTGTAACAGGACTTTCTTCATCCCAATTTTTGTTCTAATTGTTTCATTTCTAATTCGACACATTCGTGATATACTCGTAATTTACAACAATAATAATAATAATAATAATAATAATAATAATAATAATAATAATAAGCATACACTCTTCAGTTTATGCATTTTCGAAAAGTTATTAGGTGGACGGCCCGGGTTCGATTTCTGTCATGGCAGAATTTTCTCTTCTGTTCGGACCGGTTCTGAGGTCCATTCAGCCTCATATACAACGGGTAATGGAGGCTATTTCTTCGGGGATAAAGCGGCCGGAGCCTGAATTAACACTTACCTCCATGTACTGCCGAGGCCAAAATTTGTGGAACTATACGTCCACTTCCCCATATGTTTACACGGCATAGTGCTTAATTAAACACAGGGACACATTTTACGAGAAGTAGGAGAAAGCATAGTTTATTGTTTTTAATCGTAGCGCCATCCATTGAATGATTTTAGAAACATGTTCTAGAGAACAGTAAGTGTCATGCTGTACCACCAGATGGAATCTTGTACAGGTTTAGATGATGTTAAGGGATAAATTCTGTAGCACTTAACGACAGCCATTTTGAGTCTTAATTTTTGTTAAGACAATTTAAATTATCGCTTGAAGAGTTCTGTCTTCTGGGAAAAACGCCTATCAGTCAAAGTCAACACAGTGTTTCGAAAGAACATGTCGCTTTCATCTTCATGATCGGAGAATAAGCCATGAAAGAAAGAGGTGGCAGGAACAGCCTTGCTGGCTTTCAACAGACTACACGGCGTTACATCCTGGAAGATATAAGTCCCCATAACTACCGCTACAGTCCCTCAGATCCAGCAAAATCCTCTCTCGTTTGTGGTTCTTCTTTGTTAACGTTCTGTTAAGTACTGGATATTAGAGAACTTTGCTTTGAAATCATCGGTAAACTGCGAACAAAGATACAGGTAACGTATCTGGTATAGGCCATCTATTTCCAGAGAAATCTATTTCTTGTTAGAAGAAATAAAATACGTCTTGTGGAATGCACAGTAAACTTGAGATGCTTGTTATAATAAAGTGACCTAATTCATGCATTCTTGGGCTCTAACATCATTGTTTTTACCCCGCGGTAGGGGGGGCAGGGTAGAATACCTCCACCGTAGCCCTGCGAGCCGTAGGAGGCGACGAAAAGGGAACGCAGTGCCTGGGGGTATAACTGGGACACCCTGTCGTGGGGGATATAAATACGGGGAATTGACCCTCCAGGTTGGGAGAGTCGAATCCGAGACAGTAAAATATGGCCATGAGTCCCACGGGACTCGGATCAGAAAATGACTGCAGTGGCGAGGACCAGCAACAACTGTAAACAACAGACATGTCCTCTCATCAGGGAGGTTGTTGCGTAAGGACCGCAAATGTTCAGTTGAAAAAACAAAATATTGGTCGTGAGTCTCAAGGGATTGACGACAGGGCGAACTGTTTGGCGGTAAACCGCCAGCCGTAAAGTAACCCCGACTCTGACATTTCATGACTAATGAGGAACATTCGGGAAATTTTGCATCTTTACATTGCATTAGTGACGGACTACGGGCTGGTCGGCCCGGGTTCGATTCCCTGCAGTACTAGATTTTCTGCCCACTACCCACCGTCCAATGGGCACTGGGGGCTCGTTTCCAGATGTTAAAGTGACCGTGGCTTGAAGTTGACTAATCACATCCATCTAGTGCAGAGGTCAAGAAAGGCGGAGCTGTATATCCAGTCCCCTATACGCCTCCATGGCCTAGTGTTTAATTTTTAAGCACAGGGACAACTTTGCTTCTTACATTGCGTAAGTATAGAAATATTATGCTCAGATAGTAATGACGCCGGCCATATCAGTGAAGAATTTCTTAAGAACTTTGATGGGGAAATATTAAAATTAGTACAGACCTCATTCAGTGTAGGACTTCTACGAAGATATATTTCTCCAGAAGATTTTCAAGTCGCATCTAATATATTCCCGTTTACTTTATAGTAAGTTCTGTTAGCGACTATGAACAAGAAAAATGTCGTCTTCTGGGATATGGCGCCGTGTAGATATTATGTTAACAGACGTTTCGGAGGAACGTATCGCCTCCATCTTCAAGCTATTAGAAATCCGCGAGAGATGAACCAGCGTGAGCAGCCACCTGCCGCCGGTTAACACAATATTTACACGGCAACACATCTCAGAAGACATTTTTCGTAGTCACCGCCGTGAAAACCTAAAATCTTAAGACGATGAACAAGTTTCTCTTACAGGAAGCAGAAATATGCATATCGATAGAATTTAATGAAACATGCCTTATGCCACTTTTGCAGATGTGAAGTAAAGCAGACTTACATAGGCATATTGCCCCCCCCCACTACTTACACAGATCTGTCAACTGTCCACTTGATTTGTCCTGTTGCTTAAAGACTGGAGTTCTATACACGATTTTACTCAATTATTCCGTTTACTTGTACTATGGCCATGTTTTGGAAAGGAAGCAAACCTTCAGAATCATCATAAACTAAATCACATTCATGACNAGGTTCCATCCACCTCACTCACTCATGGATCTGAGCTATTTTTCAGAAGCTGCCAATTGTGCAGCCACTCAAGAACTTCCCAGCATTTTATGGAACCCGAAGGTTCTTTACCATGTTCACAAGAGCCCTCCATTGCTCCCTATCCTGAGCCAGATCAATCCAATCCATCCCATCCCATCCTATCTCTCTAAGATCAATTCTAATATTGTCCACCCACCTACGTCTTGGTCTTCCTAGTGGTCTCTTTCCTACGGGTTTTCCCACCAATATCCTATACGAAGGGGGACCCAAAAATAACCGGAACCGACCTGTTGCGCCCGCATGCTTTGTAGTTACGAGTTGTGCTGTTAGGTGGTGTTAGCTGGGGGTCTCCCGCGACTGTTAGTGAGC
>NW_019739237.1:524373-539166 GCF_002891405.2 Cryptotermes secundus
AATTCCGGTTATTTTTGGGTCCCCCCTCGTATGCATTCATCTTCGCCCCCATTCGTGCCACATGCCCTGCCCATATCATCCTCCTTGATTTGATCGTTCTAATTATGCTTGGAGAAGAATACAAGTTATGAAGCTCATCATTATGCAGTTTTCTCCAACTTCCTGTCACTTCATCCCTCTTCGGTCCAAATATTCTCCTCAACACCCTGTTCTCAAACACCCTCAGTCTATGTTCCTCCCTTAATGTCAGAGGTAAACTTTCACGCCCTTACAGAACCACAGGCAAAATTATAGTTTTGTATATTCTAATTTTTGATGTTTTTAGACAGCAGACTGGAAGGGAAAAGGTTCTGAACTGAAGGGTAGCAAGCATTACCCGAGGTCAGTCTCCTCTTAATTTCCTCCCGAATCAGGTTTCGATCTGTTGTCGTTGTTCCCAAATCTCTAACTACACTTCATATATCCATTTTAAATTATTATAGGCACTCACAGAATAGACACGATACACTAAATAAAAGAATATTCGCTCATTCGTGACCCACCATATAATTGATATGTGATATGTTAACGTTCTGCAGTTTATTATTATATTAACCGGAGATCTCGTAAATTCAATCCTTTAACTCATCGATAAAATCTATTTTATATCTCGTATGGAAGGGTATGCAGTGATTCATGAAAGGCGGCCTGTATTTCGCCGGGACGGCACCCTTAATTAATTTGACTGTTCTTGACTGCACCCATATGGACGTACGTAACAATGCCGCCTCGAGTCCGAAAAAATGCCTGAAAGGAAGTGCTACTTGTTAGACGTAAATGAAGGAGAATAATATTAAAATGGATATTGGAAGACGAATACATGGAATTGACTTGTCTCGCCAGGATATGGACCATTGGTGGGACCCATAAAAGATCGTGAATTTCTTGATCGGATATGCGACTATTAGCGTCTTTACAGGGCTATACCCCATGAAGTTAGCTATTACACTGTAATTTTCGCGTCTGGAAAACAGGCTCCAGTCTAATGGAATTCGTGTTGGGAAGGTCCAGATCTCAGTAATAGGGGAATATGATATTCTGACCAAAAATGGCGCAGTAAAGAACATATATATATGGTCTGGGAGCGGCTGTGCTCGATCAATACTGTCACTTCCTGGGCCTGGATGTAGGTGAAAACTGCATTGATCAAGCTGTCGCCATATTTGGTCCCGCAAACAGGTAAGTTGAGCTTCTGACTCGGTTACTTTGCATGACAATGATTACATTTGGCAAACGTGCACGGACAAGCAAATATAAGTTTGATGTCTGTTGAATATAGTACTGTTAACTTTTTGTTGTTTTCCAGCTGAAATACGTTTAAATCCTTTGAATTTCGAATCACAAAGCAATCGTTCTTATTCTATTTATAAATCTAATTATCAGTATTTTAGAATAAAGTGTTCCGGTGTCAAATATATCTTTAAGTTTTCTTTAAATTAATTATTTCGTTTGTAATATTTTTGTTGGTTATAATGTTGCATTTCATATCCGAAGAAAATGTATAATTTTTAGTAATTTTCTATTTCATTTTGGTGGTATTTTGTTAGATTTTCCTTATACTTACTGTGATTAGTATTATTAGTCCCCATGCTTTCCATACAAAAGCGGTGTTTATACTTTAAATAGGCCACGACAATATACTTCTATTACGGATCACATTTCATATTTATCTTATCATTCGATGCTGTGCAGTTAATTCAGTCAAAAGGGTATATTTATAATAGTATAAATAATATAATGTGAAGGGTTCTGACGATGGTGTATAACACTGAAAATTACTGAGTTTTGGGGCTTTGTCCATCGTTCCGTTTTCTAAAAAACTTGAGAACGCAACGTTCCGGGAACTGGATCTGTTTCCGTCCTTAGCTAAAGAGGAGGAGACACCTACTCTTTTAGCTCCCTTAGGCGGCCCATACACGTACGAGTCTGGCTCGCGAGTCCGGCTGGGCGAGGAGCCGGGCTCCGATTAATTTCACCACACACATATGAGCGTGGCGACCCACACACGGACGAGTTTGGCTCTTTGGAACCCGAGCCAAGTCGGACTCGCGAGCCAGACTCGTACATGTATGGGCCCCGTTAGATTGATATTAGCTTCTTCTACGGGATCCGACAGAGATAGGTGTCTCCTTCCTCACCTAAGGACGGAAATAGTTCCAGTTTCTGAAACGCAGTATTTTCTACTTTCTAGAATACCGGAAGATGGGCAAAGTCCGAAAACCCAGTAATTCTGAGTAGTATAAAACAAACTCCGTTGCTTGAGTCCGCAAGCTAACTATACCGACCGAGCGACCGCCGCTTGTGAACGAAGTTAGTGCCAACTTTAGCGGATAGAGGGTGTCTCATAATCAGCGCATCGAATCTCCACGGCCGTTAATTTCCGCCCTCTTGCGGGAACATAAATAATAATACAAATTCCGCCCGTCAGCGCAACTACAATTTATTAACTTATGTGTCACTACATGTTTCGACCCTTATAAGTTCATCCTCAGGTGTTGATTTACACATTTTCATTATTGAACTCTAAAGCTTGTATACATACAATTCGATAATGAAAATGTGTAAATCAACACCTGAGGATGACCCTATAAGAGTCGAAACATGTAATGGAACGTAATAAATTACAGTTGCATTGACGGTCGAATTTGTATTGTTAGTATAAACAGCGTCACAAGACCACAGAGGAAAGTTACTCAAGAGGTAATTCACGAAGTTCTTGGTTAGAATCTCGACTAGTACACTTAAATACCTTGACTGAGGAATATTTTGGTTTCGCTCAGTCCTTAAAGGCTTGTTATTGTGAATATAAATTAGGCCAGGGCTGCTTCCTTCCAGATACCTTCCAATTCATGTTCAGTATCACTCAATCATTTAAGCTTTACTGCCCGAATTACTGACAGTTTCATTAAATGAGCCACAGATAACTGGGAAGAAGCTTCTGGAAATTCAAAGCAGCACTTACCGTAACCTTGACATGTGGCGCCACTGTGAGAATGAGAGGAACTACGCAATTTGTCGCTTGTTTCAGGATTACAGGAGAATTGCAAAAATGGGACATATTAGTTTGATCACCATGGCAGTTGTGGTGATTGGGGCAACAGCGTACATCCCACAAGAAAAGGTGAGATTAAAGAAGGATTGAAAATATATTCAGGGCTGGATTTAATTCGGAATGACTGCAGCGATCGCACCCGGGACCTCCACGAAACAGAAGTAGAACCTGCAGATTTTATTGAGGCATTTCCTTCTCTAAATTCATGAAAAGTTTGTTTGCATTTTTAGTTATTATAATAAATAATAACAAAAAAGGCGTTTTGTAAACTAATTTTTTTAATGATAGGGGCCTCCCCATTTTAGTGTATTTCCCCGGAGCCCACATACCTCTATATTCAGCCCTGAATTTATTGCAGTATGTTGTATATACATGTGAGTCGAGAAGTTCTTACTATGGTGAACATTAAAGCTATGGTCTTCTGGGTTTCGATGCCATGTAGTGTGTTACATAGGCATAAACGTTTCGGAGGCAATTTGTGCCTCAGTCTTGAAGTTATAAAGGGAGATTGACAGAAGAGGCTCCTCTGAAATATTGATGCCCATCCACCAGACTGTAGGAAGTCACTCAATGTTCCAAATTCGTTATTGTGTATTTTATAGATATAAAACTTCGGCTTTGATGTAGGTGTTTTTAAAATTCGAATCGACTGTTGCACAGCCAATAAGAATTCAAGCTTCACTCACATTCGAAATTAATATTTGGTGTTATTTAAAGTCAGTGGAGTTCTAGGGCACTTCCATATCTGTTGTGATTTAAGGGCAGCGAATTTCTAGAATAGGACAGCCTCGTTCCAAATTCTTATTTGATATTGTTTAAAGGCAGTAAGATGCTAGGTAAGACACTTACATGCTAAGTGAGTATTTACTATGGTTTGAAGGTAAAAAGTCTCTAGGGGAAGACACGTAAAAGAAACTATCTCTGTAAAAGGCCGTGGAGGCCCACAGGGTTGTGAGACGTCGAGGTTCTAGACAATTGGCTCACAGATGGCGGTGAGGTCAGCCTTACTCGTCGACGGCCCTTTACCCCCCAAGGAAGATTCCTGGTACTCATTTCTGTTAGAGGCTGAGTCGAACCCAGGGCCATAGTGCGGCTGGAAGGATTAGGTCAACTGAGAAATCAAATGAACTCATCAAGAATCGAATCCGCGACCTTCCAACTCGTAGCATAGTGCCTCAAAAATACACTACAGCTTGCCACCAAGACATCCGCATGCCAAATGAATATTTTTATTTGATTTATACGCTGTGGGTTTTCAGAATAGCACAAATACATAATTAAGTTATGGAGTTGCCTGACTCATGTATTTGCTATGACTTGTTTACAACAACCGTATTAAAACACTATTTAAATTAACATCTAAGTATTTTTTATTGCTAGTGCGGTGGGACTAAGTCCCTTGTACTGCGGCCACTTCTGGCCTATTGTACCAGCCTCAGATGATAGGTGAGGGTGATTGTGGAGCAATTGGTGGAATGAAGATTGGCAGGGGAAACCGAAGTACTCGGAGAAATCCTGCCCCAACACCACTTTGTCCACCACAAATCCCACTTGATCAGACTCGGGATCGAACCCGGGCCGCCGCGATGGGAAGGCAGCGACTAACCGCTTGAGCTATGGCGCGGCCAACATCTAAGTATAACTAATGTACTTATATGGTAATTTATATCTTCATATAAATAATATTTCGAAAGAAGAACCATATTAAAATTTAACTTCAGTTCAAAAATGCACCCTTTCGTCTCTCATATCCAGGATCATTTCCTGACTGATGTCATTCTGCGAGAAGTTGTTGACAGGATGAGCAAGGACTTCGCTGATGACACAGGAGCATACCTTGATTTTCCCGAAACTAACAGGTATTTCATAAATAAGTTAACAACCTAACTATAAGCCTATAACGAATAAGGACAATAGTGACATTTTGCGCTGGGTCATTTGAAACAGAAATAAAATATTCTGGAATGTGGAGCCATGTAATGCGGTCTAATTTCGTAAACATATTGCTTTCTTCTTCAGTTTTAAAGAATAAATCGCTAAAGAAAGAAAGACTCAGATGTCTATTTCTTTCTTGCTTGTTGATCGGCCTATTTTTCGACCCTGAGAATAGAGGCAGTAAGTTCTGTCGAGTGTCTAACGGACAAGACGGCGTCATGTCTCAGAATATGGCTACTCATCATAGTCACAACTTGTGGAACGTCAAATCTAACATAGAACAATTTCTTCATAGTTTTAATATACAAATTATAATATACAAGACTATAATTTTGCCTGTGGTTCTGTATGGGTGTGAAACTTGGTCTCTGACAATAAGGGAGGAACATAGACTGACGGTGTTTGAGAACAGGATGTTGAGGAGAATATTTGGACCGAAGAGGGATGAAGTGACAGGAGGTTGTAGAAAACTGCATAATGAGGAGCTTCATAACTTGTACTCTTCTCCAAGATGTAGGTGGGTGGACAATGTTAAAATGGATCTTAGAAAGATATAATGGGATGGTATGGATTGGATTGATCTGGCTCAGGATAGAGACCAATGGAGGGCTCTTGTGAACACGGTAATGAACCTTCGGGTTCCATAAAATGCTGGGAAGTTCTTAAGTAGCTTCAGAATTGGCGGCTTCTCAAGAAGGGCTCAGTTTCATGAGTGAGTTATATATGAGTTATTGACTTCAACATTAGAATAAGATTAGATCCAGCTTCACTCTGTGTTCTTCTTACATGGAATAAAAGTAAATCTATAAAAAATACTTATTTTGTTACATGCAAAATTTTCACAGCGGTGTCCACTACCTCTTGGGACGTTTCTTGTAGTCTGGCGAAACTTTACCGACTTTGGAAGGAAAATATTGCCTCCATTTTCAATGCAAAGTGGTAAACCCTGAAGATGGAGGTGGTACATTTCTCCGAAACCTTTTTAAGCTTTTGTCACACTACAGGGGACATATTAGTCTTCAGAAATATATTTTATTTCTGTTTCAATAGCCATTTCAGTGCATTTTGTGCACGCCCTCTGCAGGGTGGTGGCGTCGTGGTTGATGGTTTCCAAGGAAACGCCGCAGCAGATGATAATGCCGGTAGCCCTACCGGTTTCTGTCATAAGTGACACTGTTTATGCTGCAGGATCTCCCTCGGCGCCATGATGCCAGGAAGAAATGTGAAGGACCTTGAGACAGAGGAACAACAGTTTCCTGTGGATTATGATCCTCTGGGAGACTCGGGGAATCCCAACCCCAGTATACGAGACCAAGAATACCTGCAGCATAGCACTCTGTGGGGCCACCAGTATATGGCAGGTGAGAGCCTGTTAAAGACACGCCTGCGCAGTGGCTCAGGATAGGGAACGGTAACGGATTCTCGTAAACAGATTAATAAACTTGAAGTTGCATACAGTGCAGACCAATTCTTGGCAAATATTCACTGATCGCCCTAACATTTAACGCTATATAATTTGAGTTAATGACACCGTCATTAAATTAATTGCAACATTGTACCTGTAATTGATCGCAACCGCATGGAGATGAGTTGATAACATGTGATTTTCTGCGAAGGAGGCGCTGGAGAAGGTAAGCAGCGCCTGAAACCGGACGGAGCCATCAAGAATTCGAAGGAGGTAAAGACAGACGCATCCCTACCAGCTTACTGCAACCCTCCGAACCCGTGTCCTGTAGGCTACTCAGCTGATGATGGCTGTTTGGAGCAGTTTGAGAACACAGCTGGTTTCAGCCGTGAGTTCCAGTCAGCCCAGGAGTGCATGTGTGACTCGGAACATATGTTCGACTGTCCGGCGTCTTCCGGGAGGGAGATCCAATCTCCCGGTGCCGGAAATGATCTCACAGATTCTGACTTGGATCGAATCATGGAGCAATTCCAGGTGATTCCCTTTCAACTTCTTTATCGATTTAATTATTTCATTGGGACTTAAGGCCGATCACTGTGACCTCGCTGTCTAAGGCATGATCTGCCTTCACCTACTCGAAAGTTCGGGTCGTGATTTCGAATCCTACGGATGTATATATGCCTGTGTCTGTGTTATGCAGGGGTCTTGCGACGGGCTGATGCCCCACCCAAGGAGTCCTACCAACTGAAAGTAAGGAAACGGGGCCAAACAAAGGGTCGTAGAAACTTTGATGAATGAATGAATAAATTTATGTCTAAGGTTTTACCGTCTTTGACCAAATGTTCATCATCACAATCATCTCCATTTCGGAAACACACCTTTCTGATCCATGTCCTTCCTCAGAAGCTTAGAACATCCGGTTTTCACTTCGTTGGATTTCGCAGCTATAACTGTCTCACAGAGCAAGGTCGCCAGCTTTGTGTCAGAACCCCAACCTGGAGGACCAGGTCCCTGGATTTATGTCCCTCAATGACAAGGTGGGACCGCCTCTGTGGTCTAGTGGTCAGCGTTCCTGGCTACAGATCCAAAGGTTCGATTCCCGGCGCTACCAGAATTCTTTCTGAGAATTAGTGGGTCTGGAATGGGGTCCACTCAGCCTCGTGATGACAATTGAGGAGCTACTTCAAGGAAATAGCGGCTCCGGTCTAAAAAATCGAAATTAACGGCCGTGGGGATTAGTTGCTCTGACCACGAGACACCCTCTATCCGCTGAAGTTGGCACCAACTTCGCCGACCAGCGGCGGTCGCTCGGTCGGTATAATTCGCTTGCGGACTAAAACCACGGGGTTTGTTTTTGATCGTAGGAATGTTTCTTTTTCCAAATTTGTGGCGGGTGTGTGACTGTTTCATTGCGGGTGGGACATGATGAAAATATAATGTATACGAGTAATGTGTACAGATGCCAAACTTGTCACGAGAAACCTGCCACTGGGAAAGCAGATCGAAGAAGATAAAATTATCTCTGTAACAGGTCATAGGGGCTCCTACACTTTCTGGACAGTCGGCTCACAGATGGCGGTGAGGTTGTCAGTCTTACTCGCCGGCTGGGCGCCCTTTACCCCTCCAGGAAAGATCCTGGTACTTATTTCTGTTAGCGGCTGAGTCGACCCCAGATCCATAATGAGGCTAGAAGGATTAATCCAATTGAAAAATCCAGAGACCTCATCGGGAATCGAATCTAGCTTGTAGCATAGTTCCTCAACCAACTATCCTATTGCATGCGCCATTTAAGATAATACAAAGAACTAATCTCTCTAATATTAGATAATTGCTCGTCAGAAATTAAGCTCCCAGCTTGAATTTCGATGATGTGATACTGTGCTGCGTGATCAGGTTTATCTCGTACCTAAGTGAGAGCGGTGGTGTAGGGAGGAATAGTGTAATGATGGTTAGTGTAGTACAACCGAAGAAATGCTTGTATATGGCCTATTCTAGTGCCCTTTCTTCCATGATGGTTATTACATGAACTCATCTGAAATTGAATCTGGTTATCATGAGAAACTTTAGTGAGTATGTCATTTTCCCTGCCAGGATTCGAACTCTGTACCTTCTGAATATAAATCTAAAGTAATGCTGCTACACCTATTTGTTTCTGTATATGTACACTAAGTCTCTTATTGGTTTTAGGTTGAAGATCAGCATAGGAATCTGGTTGCAAAGAAATTTCACGTCAAAAAGGTGAGAGTTGACACATAACGAATTATATATATATACTTATTTCAAATCTATGTAACACCCGTCTCACTCGATACATAATATTTCGTATTATTTACTTCCCCCCGTTCGCCCCAAATTACATTCTAGGCCTCAGTGTTATCGAATGATTAGTCGAGGCCGAAGTTTAACGCTATCTCCAACTAAAAAGAATAGCCAATCACAAACACTCATCTTTGTACAATATTGTCACGTGTATGAGTGACTATACAAGGGGTGTGGATTGGTGACTGGATTTATTGACCACTTACCCACCGCACTTACAAACAATTATAGCGCTATCGTTTATTCACACAATCTGCAATTCACAACAGCATGTACTAAGTCCTCTCGGTTTGTTTTCACTAGCCGTTTCCTGGTAACGGAGCCTAACAATGTCTTCTCCTACGTCTTCACTGGCTGGTGAATGTCTCACAACTAAACAATCTCTTACATTTGATCCGCTTATAACACATCGGCACATACATGACAGAGAAAACTCTCCCAACAGTTCTCTTTTTGCATCATATAGCTATTGTACGGACCGCGTACAAAACACTGCTTCCCAGTTACTCCATTGTTGCGTGATACAAATCTGTTGCGTAGCAACGGACGTATATACAGAGCTGTTCTCTAGCAATGGCTGTCTCTGCTGGCTTCACAATTCTCGCCTTGAGCAAATATGACACAATATATTACATTTGAAATAGCAACTTCATAATATTCTTAGTACTCACAGAATAGACACGATACGCTGAAACAAATGATTACTCCCCTCTCGATGACCGAATATATAACCTTTATGTAGAGTGCCAGCAGCATATACAAAAGACAGACTCGTTCTCTCGTCAGAGAAAGCGCCCTACAAAAACAAGACCGTAACTGTCAATTGGTAATAATTAATATCTGGTCATGAGNAGGGCGCCCCACAGATACAAGACCGTAACTGCCAAATGGTAATAATTAATATCTGGTCATGAGTCCCAGATTGGGCTCTACACCANGTGCGACAATTTAGTACCACGGTACTAAGCTAAGATATTTATAAGAATGTGCTACAGAAGGGCGGATGGGCATTGCCTGGGCCTTTTTTGTATTTACAGTATTTTTTCTACAATAAAAGAACCCCCCCCCCAGGAAGATCCCTGGTACTCAGTTCTGTAGAGGCTGAGTCGACCACCTTCCGGCTTGTAGCATAGTGCCTCAACCAACTTCGCTACCGCGTGCCTCACCTGTATAATAACAAGATAGAGTATATAAAATAGATTTACGAGGATGTGAACTTTAAGGTTTGGTCAGTCAATCGCAGGTTCTCCCTTAGCACAAATATTGCTATATGTAGAGAGATCTGAATGATTTTCTGGTACAAACAGAAACATTTGTTTTGTATTTCAGGACGGCAATCCATTTCTGAAGGGCGAGAAACTTCCCGTAGCTGCAAAGAAAGGAATCGGCGTTGTCTATTGATTACAAATTATTTTGTAATGTGATAAACATTGTATAAATCTATTGATATGAAGTTATGAGAAAATGATATGTTATATGCCTATATGCAGTGAGGCTTAAAAATATTAGTATTAAATCTGTAAAAGAATAGTAGAGTTTTAAGAATATATCAATATTTATTTGGTTATAAAATTAATATAATAATAAAAATAACAATACTGAGTAGAAATTTGAGGACACTTTCGTTACAGATCTTGTGACTAATTTCCTTCAGGTGTGAGGTACACGTCAGAATGTAATCCTGATTACAAGCCTCATGCAAGTTCAGGAGTGAGGTGGGTTGGAAAGCAGCGCACCTAATGACACAAATTAAATAATCATTTCTAAAATACTTTATAGTAAATTTAGAAATTATTTCTAAAGACAAGTTTTAGGAGTGTTATATCATTTAGAGGTAAGTCCGTCTCAAATCTTTAGTGATAAAATTTAGTACACATAACTCGATCACTATTTGAATATCAATTCTTCAACCTCGAACTTCAAGAATTCACAATGTTTGGCATCGCCAGCACGAATCAGCTCTTCAAACAAAATTTGTTTCTATCTACGTCTTTCTGCTCAAAATGTAAAACGAAACACTGTGGCCTTAGAATATAATCTTCAAACTGTAATGATATATGAAAAATTCATAGGAAGAATATCTTGTATCAAAAAAGATAATACATGTGTTAAATGTCTAGTGTATTAAATTGGGAAAATTTGTCTAGTACAGAAAATTTTCTTTCTGATCTCGATTTTAGAAAATTTTCCAAATTCTTCACCGATTTCATGAACTGAAAAAAAAATAATTCCTGCGCATGCGTAAAAATCTGACGTGGTAAGGCAAATATGTCCCTAATTAATTAAGCACCACGCCATGAAGACGGATGTTGGAGTGGAGGTATACTCCACGTATACTCCATACGTACAGTTTTATACATTTAAGTGCGCAATTGAATCACAGACAGTTATTGAAGCGACCGCACTTGGAACGGCTCATGCTTCTGTTTTGGAATTCGGAATTCAAATAAGATATAAGGATTCTATATTTCACGTCAATGTCCGTAAATGATGACCGCTTCTGTGGTCTATTGGTCAGAGTTCCTAGCTACAGATCAAGAGGTCCCGGGTTCGATTCCCGGATTTTCTGAGAAGTACTGGGTCTGGAACGGGCTCCACTCAGCCTAAATATAATAATGGAGGAGCTTTTTTAAGGAAATAGAGGCTCCGGTCTAGAAAACTGAGGTTAATGGCCATGGAGAACCGTTACGCTGACCACGTGACACCCTCTATCCGCAAAAGTTGGCACTAACTTCGCCGAAAAGCGGCGGTCACTTGGTTGGTATAATTCTCTTACGAACTAAAACCATGGAGTCTGTTTTTGTCTGTTTGTCTATAAATAATTTCCAGGGCACCCGAAGAAAAATGAAGACACTCATTGGACGCCTTAAACCCACTAGTTCCTTAATCTGCTAAACATTTTGGCATGAATTATTTATAACTGTAAGCACGTCCAAATTTTTTAAATTTTGCATATCTCATTGGTTTTAAGTTACTTTAATTCAGATAAAAAATCTATGATTGCATAAAGAGTACATCTTCCTTTTGAGCAGGAAAACCAAAAGGACAGAGATCACTAGGAAAATATTATTTAAATGGATCTTAGAGAAATATTATGAGGTGACGTGGACTGCATAAATCTGGCTCAGTATCGGGACCCGCCGAGGGCTCTTGAGAACGTTTTTGTTCTGGGAAATTCTTGAGTATCTGAGAGACTAGAGGCTTTTCAAGAAGGACTCAACTCTATGTAGTTAGTTGATAGGTCATCCTGGGTTGTAAGAATGTGTAGTTTTGATATAGTCTCACTTTTCGGGAAAGAACGCCGCTTCTATCTTCAGGGTTTAATGTTAAACGAAGCAGTAAAAGAGCGCACTCCTCGCCCCCTACTTCTGCTGGCATTTACTTGGCTTACTACACATATTTGGACCCTGAAGATGGAGGCGAAATGTTCTGTCTAAACATCAGAAACACTTCCGAACCACAGTAGTGTGGGCTAGGAATCCGGCACATTCTTGCACAGATAATGACAACGTAAGGGGCACTGCAGAGATTTCTCATAGGTCCGTAAATATTAGCCATACCGAAAAATCAAATTTGCAATTTTGAATGGAAGTCAATTGACGTTTCGGAGGAATATATCACCCCCACAAAACAAAGAAGATAGCAGAGAAATAGCAAGCTGCAAATAGAGGCTGTTACTGGTTTCTTGTTTGGTTTAACTCTTCTTCCATGACGACGGAGGCAGTATATTCTTTCGAAACGTCGGTGGACTTCTATCGGACTATGTGGCATATCCCAAAGGAAAATATTGTTTGGGTCAGTGCTGTGAGGACCCAAAACCAACATAAATAACTAATGAACTCCATAGATTAGAGTCCTTGAGAAGTTAAGTCACTCAGTTGGTGAGGAAGCCCTGTGCTTTTTCGAAACCCGATGGTTCATAACCGTTTTCACAAAAGCCCGTCCTGATCTCGATCCCGAGTCGCTTGAACGCAGAACACATATTTAATTTACTCACGGCGGTGAGCATGAAGAGTACTGCTTTTTAAGTATGACGCCGTGTACAGTAATAGATTGTTACCACTTTTCAAATAAACATGATGCCTCGAAAATGCTGGTAACTGTCTACCAGTCTGCACGGCGTCGTTGCTTAGGAGTCAGTAATCTCACACACTACCTCCTTAAATCTCATTTTACTAGTAATTTTCTCCTGTTATTTACCTACAGACCTTCTTATGTGGTTCCCTTGTCACCACGGCATGGCGTGTCCTCAGGTTGCGGATCTTAGGTGGGTCCCTTATCACCACGGCATGGCGCGTCCTCAGGTTGCGGATCTTAGGTGGGTCCCTTGCCACCACGGCATGGCGCGTCCTCAGGCTGCGGATCTTAGGTGGGTCCCTTGTCACCACGGCATGGCGCGTCCTTAGGCTGCGGAGCGGATGGAGGAGACGCCCTCCAGGTACTGAGGGAAGCTGCGAATATATTGAATACGCAGTCACGGACAGCCCTTACACCGCGACCTACAGTGGTCTATTGTGCTTCCCCTTTTGATTATCCCCTCAGAAATCCCGCGCTTCGAATGAAGCGCAGGATTTTATACGTGGGGGCGTCGAAATAGTCACTTGGTTCCATAAAGTATTGACCCAAGTGACGTAGTCTTAAATAAGCTAAGGCCTCACATTCACACAGGATATGTGTGGTTGTTTACTTGGACATCCCCTGATGGGAAGATACCCAATCAAATAGACCATATTTTGATAGATAGGAGACGGCACTCAAGTATACTTGATGTCCGATCATTCAGGGCAGCAGATTGTGATACTGACCACTACCTGATGGTGTCAAAGGTTAGGGAAAGACTGGCAGTGAGCAAACAAACAACGCACAGAGTTCATATAGCGAGGTTGAATCTCAAGAAATTAAATAATGTAGAGGGTAAAGAGCTGTTCCTACAAGGATTACTAGAAAATTGGTCATAGAATGTAAAGGCCAAATATACAAGAAGAACGCCCTAATATAACACGGCAGAAAACAGCTCCCAACAGACGACCCGTACAAGAAGATTATGTTGTTGAAACACTCCAAATATTGGTTAGGATATGGTTACAAATTGGAATGACCAGGAGCAACCTGATAGTTGCCGCACGTCGTCGTATACTGCAACCATGAGATAACTTGATTGTTTGCAGCTCCATGTGCTATGTGTTCACACATGTATTCGACACATAGCAAGTGTACATTAGCAAGTACTTTTTATGTACGATACAACCAGGACCCCGGATCGTTGCCCACTAGCTTTCATACAGCTTTTTGTGACGTAATATCTATCTTACAGTCTGGTGAGAGTCAATCGACGATTCGGAGGAACATATTACCTCCCTCTTCAGATTTGAAGTGTGAGCAAAGCAAGAAACCATTAATTAGCTGGCTGCTCTCCTTGCCGCGTGCTGCTTCCTTACTCTTTTACCTTGATGATGGAAGTGACACATTCTTCCGAAACGTCTGCTGAATTTTACTGGACTACACAGCCTAACGTTGCAGGAGAAAGCGCTGTCTCCTATAAAGTTCTCGCTCTTTGGATAACATGACATAGAGTAAAAAATTGGAGTGTAGTAAATAGTGCAACTATTTCAGAAACGGAAAAAGGGGTTTGTTTCCATGGAGTGACAATGAGACGCACATCTGTTCGCTCCAGTGTAGGCATGTCAAACTCAACTTGTACAGATGGCCACCTCAGCCCTATAAATAATAGTCCAGGGCCGCACTTCAAAATAAAAATACACATTAAATTTTGATACAAGGAAATTAATTATATTTATTATTTAGGAATAATTTCAATATAATTACCTAAAGTGGAACACTTATATTTTGCCCACAAATCAAACATGTAATTTTACCTTCTATTTCACAACAGAAATAAGGGATTTCCCATTTTTCTTGAAAAACACGGCGCTCACTTTCAATAGTTCCTTTTTTGCTATTTGAATTTTTTGAAAGCGACATTGCCGTTTAAAAGTTACTGTACATATAAAAGAAAACTCGTAGTTGATAATTTAATGTTTAA
>NW_019739237.1:539545-657782 GCF_002891405.2 Cryptotermes secundus
TTAGTGATCCATGCGTTCATCGGTAACCTGTGGAGCAGGTCGCAGGGAAAGGAAAATGTCGCGGCATTCGTCGAGTATTCGTCGAGTGATGGTAGACTACAATCAAAAATTTCAACCACTACTTTAGTGACCTGATAGGAACCGATACAGAAGGTTGATAGTTGTGGTGGCCGAAATCTTAAAAAAGAAATTATACAGCCCCATAATTGAAACGGAAAACGAAATTTAATATGTACAGAACACACTCTTAAGTTCAGGTAGGTTGTTCACTATTGTAGGTGCATATTGTTTTTTTTTTAATATTCTTACGTTTAGCTTCTGTTAGTCTTGTGTGATTATTGCACAATTCATAGAACTATTATACCAATAAATATCTTAAATATTTATTAACCATGGTAGATATATGGTCTTGTAGTGGCCTCTATTCGTGGTCCATAGCAGAATGTTTCGAGCAGCACCGTCTAGAGACACTCATCATCAGCCTACTCCAGAAAGAGTGGAAAATAATGGTTCTACGAAGGCAGATAATGGTGAAGCATCAAGTTCAGTTGGAGATATTGAGATATTTTATTATTATGCTTGGACTGAGTTTAGTAAATGCTTTGAATTTACTTTATCCAGGCATAACTAGTCAGAAATGCTATATATACACACTCACTTACTCACTCATGCAAATCAGTCAGCCATGGCTAATGTTCTCTTCCTTCATCTGCATTCTGTTTTCCTCAAACCAGTTTCTGGGGTTGTCTAAACATTTCTGTATTTCATCTAGGTTTGCAGATGTGAGACATGGAATGGTTTTTCTTAATCTTCACAGCAGGTTCTATGTCTGCAGAAAGGGATTAAAAGAAAAGGTGCCTCAGAAGTGGCCTAGGTCATGAATGGGCTTCATAAAAAGCTTTTTTTTTCCCCCCACTTGGGTTAGCTCACCCAGTAAGACAAGTAGGCTACAGCCTGGACAATGAGAAATCAGAGTTTGATTGCCTGCAGGGGCAAGAGATTCTTCTCTTTGCCACAGCATCCAGGCTGTATCCAGTGGGTACTGGGGTGCAGCAGCCAAGACATGAAGCTGAGCTCAATAATGTGTGGACCCGTATTGCCACACTCCTGTACATCTGACGGCATAATGCATGATTAAGTAAAAGGACAAATTTTTTTACATGCGAAAATAAGGTTGAACTACTTTCAGTTGTTGAATCTTAACATTAGGTACACATGTGGAGCGGTGGCAATAACGAAGGGAATTATTCGTCTTAGGAAAATGTTACTGGATGCCCTTTGAGAATGATTTTTAATCTATTCTTCTTCTAAGTTGATTTCCATTTTGTTGTGCTCATGAATGCACAAAGAAATTTCCAGTCTCTGCTTTTCTCCAACAGTCTCTCCCTTTTTCAATTTCTTGTCAGCTCTTTCCTCTCAGTACCTGGCAGAATCACCACTTTCTTTATTGTGCCATATATCTGTCTTTTTCCCTTAAATCTAATGTTGCCCTTCTTGGTGTCCATGTTCTGTCCATCTATTGCTGCAGTTGTTTCTTGTGTAAACTTTTAACAGAGGGTCCCCAAAAAGAAGGAATGTGTAGGTGCTCCCGTATAGTTTTGTTGAGCAGGTGATGCTGATGAATCCTGAGTGGAGTGAGTCACAGGAAAGTAGGGGGATGCTTCAGGAAACACCAGCTTGTGCTGCTATCTTTGGGGATTTTCTTAGGTACGTCTATACCAGTCAGATTCAGATCAACCACCTGAGAGTTATGCCAATACTTGGCTTGGCCGATATATATAATGTTAAGGTGAGTGACTTGACTTTCTGACTTAATTCCTTTAGTTCCGAGTGGAACTTGTACTCCCCTGAAGTTTCTCCATCTTCTCCTCTGGTTTGCCAGTGCCTTAACCTGTCTCCAGGTCTTTCCCATCTTTGTTATTTCCTCTTCTGTTGTCCTTCTCCAAGTTTTCCTTGGTCGTCCTCTGCTTCTAGCACCTTGGGGGTTCCAGTCTAATGCATCCTTTTCTCTGGTGCCAGCTGGTTTCCTTGAAGGGTGCCAGATCCATTTAATTTGGATGTCAATTGGTTCTTGTTTTGTTATCTCCCACAGAGTTATTTGATATTGTGTCTGGCCATCTCATGTTTAGAATACGTCTTAAACGCCTGTTTACAAAGTTTTGTAGTTTGTTCATGCTTCTCTTTAATATTTCCCATGTTTCACAGGCATAAAGGAGAACGGATTTTATGTTAGTATAAAAATCCGTGATTTAGTTTTCTCTGAAAGATCTTTTCTTCTTTCATGCTTTATATAATTGTATAAAATCTATATTTGCTAATTCAGTATTTCAGCATCCTGTTGCACATCCTTAATCAAGCATCTATGTATTATGTCTGTCAGTAATGCAACTATCATTACAACATTCACCATTCAACACCAACGCGACATGTTTCGGCCACAGATGGCCATCCTCAGGTGTTTCATTGCGTCCAAACTGTTACACTGTTTTGATGTGCGCTATATTTGCTGTTTTTATTGTTTGGTTTATGTCTTGATCTGCTGCTCCATCTTGAGTTACTATGCTTCCAAGGTATATAAAACTCTCGTTAAGGTGAGTGATGTCCATTTTTATCTGAGGGCCAAATCATTTAATCACTGTTACAGTTAGTCAGGTGCTTGCTGAAGGAAATTTATATCTGTGGTGTTTGTTCATTTGTTTTTAATTTTGTTACTTAATGATGCTGTCACTATTGAGACTATATGGTTTCAGTGATAGGGTGATTAGTGAATTTTGTGCCGTTGGAATGAGAATTGGCAAGGGAAACTGGAGTACTCAAAGAATACCTCCTCCAGTGCCTCTTTGTCCACTGCTGGGCTGCTACAGTGGGAAGCTGGTGATTAACCTGAGCCGTGGCACAACCTTGGTTTACTGATGAACTAGATGATTGTCATTGTATGTTCTGTTTCAAGTTAGAGAGAAAGAGTGATCAGATATTTTTGACAAACTTTGCTTTGAAAACAACATTTTGTACAAATAGGAGTGGCATATTGCTAGCCAGTCAAGTTTTAATATCTTGTCACCGTAGCTGCCTATTTTGGAACTTTACAAGTTTTCGAGGTTAGGTAATTCTGATGAAGCTGTTTTCAACAGTTCTATGCTGTTATTTCAGCTGAATTTTTGTGCTAGTATATTATTGTTTTCCTCTGTTTATTTTTATCTGTAGCTTACATAACAGTGTTGTCAGTACTTCTTACAGTATAGCATTGAATAGTAAGATGATAATGAATAATGAATTTTGAAAGATGTGGAAGGAAGAAATAATATTCTGGCATTTGCATGGAAGGGCTGCAGAAAATGTCAGGATAGTTGTCATTCCTGAGGAGATTGAAACTGAACACCTCTTGAATATGTTACTGTATGTGGAAACTTGCTGAATGCTCTCTTGTAATAGTATAATTTAAAAGCAGTATTTTTTTTAAGTGGTAAACATGTTAACTGAGTGGCTGAAAGAGGAGTGCCGGAGGGAAGAAAGATGACTGCATCTGCAACAGAAGATTTGTGGAGTGGTGGAGCTAGAGTTCTTTGATGTTGATATGCAGTAGGCTGAAGCAATGAAATTTGACAAATAGAAATGGAAGTAACAGTGAATGTGATATCCTTTCCATCAGAATTGTGAACCAAATGTTTCCAAAATACTTTGGATTGCTCTGTAGGGCATACATTATATAAGTTAACAACAAGATACTTTAATTTCTTCAGTATTTTACTTTATTGCATGGGATTCTTGTGCTCTGTCAGTTAGCTGATAGCAAGATTGTGATGGCATTTTGCTTATAGCCAGTGTGCTAAGTGAAGCTGTGTAGGCTACCATTTATGGTGGAATCAGTTCACTGTTGACTTTAGCAGAGGTCAAACATTTTCGGACATCTGGTAGCCAGTATTCTGTTTTGGTTTACTGTGGCTCTCACCTCTGCTCAGTTCACAATATTCGTGTCTTCCTCTCCATGGAGGTGCATTCCTTTTGTGCTAATTCATACAAATCAGATAGGCTGTTTAAAAATTTACCCTTTAGTCACTACATGTTTTATCCCACTTGTGGCTCATCATCAAGTGGTGAAAATACATTTTCAGCAACAGTAAACCAACAGTAGCAAGCATTAATAAAATAAAACTTGTTTCTGTCAAAATTAAGTCACTAAATGAGAAGGATTCATCTCAAGGGTTAGTTAAGAATTGTTACTTTCTATTACACAGCTTAAAATTAAAGATTTTAATATTTTGACTTTGTGAAATGTAATTAGTTGTTTCATGTAGTTTTGTTGATGCTGTACGGTTCATGCCAATATTTGGCGGCAATAAATTCTTGTGTATAATTTGTTAGCAATCTGATTTCATCAACTGTAACCTCGTAAATGAAGCTGTGAGTGTATTCTTAGCTTTTCAGCAAGTAAGTGTCTCTGGTATGGTAAAGCTATACCTCTGTAACAGGCCATGGATGCCCCTAGGGTTGTGAGATGTCGAGGCTCACAGATGGCAGTGAGGCTGTCAGCCTCATGCACCGGCCGCCGTTTACCCCCCAGGAAGATTCCTGGTATTCATTTCTGTTAGAGGCTGAGTCGACTCCAGGGCCATAGCAGACTGGAAGGATTAGGTATATGGAAAAATCTGATGACCTCACTGGGTATGAAACCCATGACCTTCGGCTTGTAGTGTCTCAACAGACTATGCTGCCGTGTGTGTCAGTTGGAGTGTGGTGAGACCCTGAAGATGGAGGCAGTATGTTCCTCTGAAATGTTGGTATCCAATGAGACCATGGTATGACAGCCCAGGAAACCACAATCTGAACACTTTCTGCTCTGCTGTACCAGCAGGTATTTATTCTGGAAACAGATTGCTTCTTCTGTAAATGTGATCTAATTATTTTGTTATGCTCCAATTCTTTCAAGAGTTCATATGTGTGTAAGCGGTGCCAGAACATTCATGTGGAGAAATAGCATTTAAAGGAAGTAATTGAAATATTACAACTAAATACTAAATGTTTTAGAATATTTTGTTGAGGATATTTCTTGTAATTCTGTTGATACATACTGTAGAGACATGCCAAAACTAACATTTACTACATTTTTAAAACTCTGTATAGAACTGTTTGTGTAGTCAAATAATTCTGAACTAAATTTTCAATAAGTCACGTAATGACCAACACCATACTGAAAATCCCATGGATGGTGTTCATGATGACACTTGACACACACACACATTCTGCTTACTGTTGCTCTGCTCTGGACCTCTCTGGCCTGTGTCAGTCACCCCAAAATGCTTTTAGCCGAGGTTGTCTTCACCAACATTCCTATGAAGACAGTGGCTGGATCATTTAAGAGGAATATTGGGATGTCTGGTAGGTGGAAAAGAGTAACAACTCAAGGGACATAACAAATGGTGTTGAACCATATAACCTCAGTATAGCACATTCATGACACAGCTGAATTTTACTACACTAAGTGGACAACCAAGACTGTTATAAGTAAATTTATACAGCCTGAATTTTTCACAGGCTACATTTGATAAGTTTTGTAAATCTAGTTGTCCAAACTATGTGATTTAATTGGGAGTAAATTTTATTAAGGTCTTCAATCCCAGATTTGACTTCAGTTTGAATGGTTCTATTATGTACAAGTGTGACAAACTGTATTGACCTAATGACTATAGATGTAATTATGAAATGCATATTCACATGTAATGTATGGAGTTATATTGTAATTTGATAATAATTTAATACATTTTATTTAGGTCATTCAAAAAATGGTTGACACTCACTCCATAATTCTGGAAAGGTAACAGTGTCAAATGTGAGCTGATATATGTGGGAAGACATACTGTAGTGCTGCCTATGGCCACGAGATGACGTTGCTACTGTGCACAGGTCGAACAGTGCTGCGTCATTCATGGTGGTGTGCAGGTGCACTCGTGGACAACACTCAGACGTGTGTGGAGACATGCCAACAGTTGCTGCAACTGTATAGTGCGGATCCGGCGGAGTTCTTTGAGCGTCTAGTCACCGTCGATGAGTCATGGTTCTGGCACGAGACTCCAGAAAAGAAACGCCAATCCATGGAGTGGAAGCATGCTGGGAGCCCTCCTCCAAAGAAGTCACGAGTGTGACAAACTGTATTAGCCTAATGACTATAGATGTAAGTATGAAATGCATATTCACATGTAATGTACAGAGTTCTATTGTAATTTGATAATAATTTAATACATTTTATTTAGGTCGTTCAAAAAATGGTTGACACTCACTCCATAATTCCGGAAAAGTGGCAGTGTCAAATGCGAGCTGGTATATGTGGGAAGACATACTATAGTGCTGCCTATGGCCACGAGATGACGTTGCTACTGTGCACAGGTCGAACAGTGCTGCGTCATTCATGGTGGTGTGCAGGTGCACTCGTGGACAACACTCAGACGTGTGTGGAGACATGCCAACAGTTGCTGCAGCTGTATAGCGCAGGTCCGGTGGAGTTCTTTGAGTGTGTAGTTACTGTCGACGAGTCATGATTCTGGCACAAGACTCCAGAAAAGAAATGCCAATTCATGTAGTGGAAGCACACTGGGAGCCCTCCTCCCAAGAAGTCACGACTGGGACTATTTGTCCGGAAGCAAATGGCGACTGTGTTCTGGGATCGGGAGGGGATCCTTCTGTTGGATTGGCTGCCCCCCAATAGAACCATCGACAGTGATCGGTACTGCAATTCACTGCACCAACTCCGCAGACGTATTCAGCAATGCTGCCATGGAAAATGGGGGCACATTGTCCCCTAATATGACAATGCGCGGCCACTTGACAGCCGGCAGACCATTGCCACCCTGGGTGCTCTAAGGTACACCATGCTGCCTTATCCACCATACTTGCCTGATCTTGCCCCTAGCAACTATGCTCTATTCGATGCAATGAAAGATGTCATGCAGGGTAAGATGTTCACCTCCAGCGACAAGTTTCAGGCAGTTGTCCAGCAGTGGCACCAGGATACCCCCAAACAGTGGTTTGCTATGCAAATACGGAAACTGCCGGAGCGATGGCAAAGGTGCATGGACATTGATGGGGAATACCTGTAATATAATCTGTATGTATTTTGTTCCAGTAAATGGTTACTGCGAAGAAAAAACATTTAGTGTCGATCATTTTTGAACACCCCTACAACAAAATTTGTGAAAAAAATTTAATTTTCTTTGGCTGGTAGATACAAATTGTACCATCTTTCTCAATTACCCTGGCTGCTAGGCCACATCACCAACTTCTTTTATGGGCCACATTTTGGTCAGTGTACTTATGGTTTACTTAAGAACTGCTTCAGTATCTTGAAACGAAGTGCCTAACTCATGGCTCCAATTTATATACAGGGAAAATAAAGGGTATATAAGAAATACATGCCATTCATTCAATTTAATAACAGGAAATGAATGTTCACATATGTTGAATTAAATAATACTTAATTAAAAACGTAATGTGCCATGAAAGTGTACCTTTACCATTCTTGACCTTGGCCCTGTATGGAGGTAAGTGGTTGCATCATACCCAAGGACAGAGCTGGTACCCACTGAAGAGGTGGCTGGGTGAGCCCCAGAGCCAGTCTGGACACTGTCGAGTACAGAAAAATCTCTTGCCTTTCCAGGAATCAGACCCTGGCCAGTCAGCGCATAGCCCAGTGCTATATTGATTGGGCTTTCCCAGCTTTCCCATCATTTGGTTAAGAGTTTTAATTTTTGAAACGCACAGTATCAATATCTGAATGCCACTCAAATTGCTTCACTCTCATGGCTCACCTAACATTCAGAACTTCATAGACAATTTCACCAAAATTAGATGAACCTTATATAAAATAGACTTTGATATGACTGTAAACTGAAACTGCCCAATTGCTGTCTGATAGTTCAGGCCCTAATGCTAGGTCACAGAGGGACAGACATGACCTTCACATAGGACTTTTTTGTTCTCTAAAGAATACTGATTTAAAAACAGTACAGTAAATAAGGGATTATGCTGATGACTTATGTGCTTTACCTGTATTACTGTCATGGCTGACATTTTCATTACAAAAGTAAGTCATTTTATTACAATCAAATTTATCCTTGTAAGATTTGAGGCTTTCACGGCGGTGACTATGAAGAAAGCAGTCTTCTGGGATTTGGCACCGTACCGTTTCTCACGGTGTTGTCGCTTGCAGATTTCTTAAACTTTTTCTTCAACCCTGAAGATGGGGGCGATACGTTCCTCCGCAACGTCGGTTAACACCACATATACACGGTGCCAAATCCCAGAAGACTGCTTTCTTCAAATTTATCCTTGCCTAAGTGTGCCTAACTGTGTTCTAGTGTAAGGAAAAAAGGTGAAGCTGTCCTTCTAAGAGGCCATGAAGGCCCATAGGGGTGTGAAAGGTTGAGGCTGGAAGGATTAGATCAATTGAAAAAAATCCACCTCATTGTGACTTGAACCCGCGATCTTCCGGTTCGTAGCATAGTGCCTCAACCAGCTACTGGGGTTATTTTCATTAAGTGTGTCGTAACTTAAATTCGTTCATTTGAATATATCACAGAAAATTAAATAGTTGTGGGTTCATGTAGTTTATGTGCCATTACATTTGTTCTACAGTCATGTAAAGTTGTTTGTATTCCAGACGTGATCTTCAAAACAACCTGTAACTTCTTTTTTAATTTGCTTAGTGTGGGGAGGGGGGTGGAGTCCAACTGGGTTCCCTCGTCACAGCGGCCACTGATGGGCCTATTGTACCTGCCCCAGGTGATTATGATTATGCATAATATGGTGGAATGAAAATTGGCAGAGGAAATCGAAGTACTAGAAGAAAACCTGCCCCAGTGCCACTTTGTCCACCACAAATCCCACTTGACCAGACCCGGGATCAAACCTGGGTCACCACTGTGGGAAGCCAGCGACTATGAGCTAGCACTGGAAATGGGGGATGTGCTGGAACTTAACACTTTCAAGTTATACAATGAATAAAAGCAAGACAAAAGTCTATCTTAACCCCCTGCTCCTCGTATGCAGTGGGATGTAGCAAAGTACAACCAGGCTGATGCACTCACATACTGCGATTTTAACTAGAATGGGCCAAGGATTATTTTATCAGCAAACTGATGCAATATTAAGATCGCTGTCTTCTGGGATGTGGTTCCTTGTAGATCTTGTGTGAACGAACGATTTGGAGGAACATACCGCCTCCATCTTCAGGGTACAAAATATCTGCGAGCAAGGAACTAGCATCAGGTGGTTCACACAATATCTACACAGCACCACATCCCAGAAGATGGTGTTCTTCAATATATGTAGCTGTGTGAAGAAACATGAAACTTGCTGACTCTAAGCTGGTCTGATTACAGCAATCCTCATATGAAATTTCTTTTTGGGTAACATGTACCCACACGTGATTTCTATTACGTATAGCTAAAGTGACACAATGAATTCAGTACTGGTTTTTGTATCTTCCAATGTGTATTTTCTCAGTTAGTTACTTGGTCACTGCTTGCTCCATTTGAGGAGAGGTTGAATCTCAAGAAATTAATGAGGTAGAAGGTAAAGAGCAGTATCGTGTTGAAATCTGATATAGGTTCACTGCCTTGGAAAACTTGGAAACTGAGGTGGATGTCAATAAAGCTTGGGAAACTATTAGAGAGAATATTAAAATTTCTGACAAAGAGAGTCTAGGTTATTATGAACTGAAGAAGCATGGTTTCATGAAGGATGCTCAAAATTACTAGACCAAAGAAAATAAGCCAAATTGCAATGGTTACAGGATCCAAGCAAAATAAATAGGGATAATCTGAACAATATAAGACGTGAAACCAGCAGGCATTTCAGGAACAAAAAGAGGGAATATCTGACAGACAAAATTGATGCGCTTGCAAGGAACAGTAAGAACAAGAACATTAGAGACCTGTATAGAGGAATAAATTACTTTAAGAAGGGTTACCAGCCTAGCAGTAACTTAGTGAAGGATGAGAATGGTGATCTGCTTGCAGATTCCCACAACATTTTGAACAGATGGAAGAACTACTTCTTTCAGTTATTAAATGTACATAGAGTCAGTGATGTTAGGCAGATAGAAATGCATACAGCTGAGTGGTTAATACCTGATCCCAGCCCTTTTGAGGTTGAAATTGCTATTGCAAAATTGAAAAGGTATAAATCGCCAGGTAGTGATCAAATTCCGACAGAACTTATTCAAGCAGGAGGCGAAATATTATGTTCTAAGAGACAGAAGCTAATTTGGGATAAGGAAAAATTGCCTGATCAGTGGAAAGAGTATTATTGTACCAGTTGACAAGAAGGGTGATAAAACTGACTGTAGTAATTATCGGGGGATATCACTGCTATCAACTTCATATAAAATTTTATCCAATATNGAAGCTAATTATTCCTATTTGGCATAAGGAAAAATTGCCTGATCAGTAGAAAGAGTCTATTATTGTACCAGTTGACAAGAAGGGTGATAAAACTGATTGTAGTAATTATCGGGGGATATCACTGCTATCAACTTCATATAAAATTTTATCCAATATTCTCTCAAGGTTAAGTCCATATATAGATGAAATGGGAACATCAGTGTGGGTTTCAATTTTTGCATTCGACAGATACTGTAGAAGAAATGGGAGTACAATGAGACAGTACATCAGCTATTTGTTGACTTCGAGAAAGTCTATGATTCAGTTAGGAGGGAAGTATTATGCAATATTCTGATAGAGTTTGGGGTTCTCATGCAACTAGTTAGGCTGATTAAAATGTGTTTAAATGAAACGTATGGAAAAGTTCGTGTAGGTAAACATTTGTCTGATGATTTTCCTGTCCAAAATGGTATAAAACAAGATGCTTTATTGCCACTCCTTTTCTACTTTGCTTTAGAATATGCCATTAGGAAGGTCCAGGAAAACCAGGTGGGGCTGAAATTAAATGGGACACATCAGTTGTTGCTCTGTGCCTATATGAATATACTGGG
This sequence comes from Cryptotermes secundus, assembly GCF_002891405.2. Taxonomy (NCBI): domain Eukaryota; kingdom Metazoa; phylum Arthropoda; class Insecta; order Blattodea; family Kalotermitidae; genus Cryptotermes; species Cryptotermes secundus. The sequence continues at coordinate 550,530 of NW_019739237.1, forward strand.
TGATAGTGTAGATACCATAAAGAAAAACACACAAACCTTAAATGATGCAAGTAATGAGGTTGGTCTAGAAGTAAACGCAGAGAAAACTAAGTATATGTTCCTGTCTCATCACCAAAATACAGGGCAAAATCATGACATAAAGATAGGAAACAGATGTTTTGAAAATGTGGCACAGTTCAGATATTTGGGAACAATGATAACAAATAAAACCCTGATTCAGGAGGAAATTATGAGGATTGAACTTGGGTAATTTTTTGCTAACATTCAGTCCAGAACCTTTGGTCTTCTTGTCTGCTGTCCAAAAACATAAAAATTAGATTATATAAAAACTGTAATTTTGCCTGTGGTTCTGTATGGGCATGAAACTTGTTCTGTGATGTTAAGGGAGGAACATAGACTGAGGGTGTTTGAGAACAGGGTGTTGAGATTATTTGGACCGAAGAGGGATGAAGTGACAGGAGGGTGGAGAAAGCTGCATAATGTGAGGCTTCATAACTTGTACTCTTCTCCAAGTGTAATTATAATGATCAAGTCAAGGAGGATTAGGTAGGCAGGGCGTGTAGCACGAATGGGGGAGAAGAGGAATGCATATAGGACAGTGGTTCTCAAACTTTTTACCTCTGAGCCCCCCCTGACAAGAGAAAATACTCTCAGGCCCCTAGCCTGTTTTTTTATCAAAATAGAAGTCATGGTATGTTTGACGTTTCGTTCAGTTTATTTTGTGTTTTTATACATACTATTTAGCAGTTTTCTTACTCAAAATTAAAGTATCACAATAATAGGCCTACAATAAAAATTAGTTTTAACCAAAATATGTATTGAAATGAAATGATATTTAACTAACAAGTATGTAATTTAAACATTTAAATGTCAAAGTTCAATGTGATGGATGGGCCCACTTTTGAGAACAAAGTTTATCAAAACGTGGTGTAATATCAGAAATGGCCACTCTATACTTTGACTTTATAGCTGCCAAAGCAGAAAAACCTGTCTCGCATAAGTAAGTTGTTGCAAAAGGAATCAGTATCTTCAATGCTTTTGGGCTCAAAGTTGGGAATTCCTTGCCAATATGTATCCAGAACTCCAACAAAGACAATTCCTTAAATTTACTTTTTATTGAAGTATCACTATTCAGGTCGATGAGTTCTTTCTTGCTCATTTACATTCACAGATGATGGCCCAGGAGCATTTTCGAATGGATTTTTAATCCAATTAAATTTATCAAAATCATTGCAAAAGTATTTTTCGAAATGAACTTTCAACATTATGAGATGATCAAGTAGGCAGCTTTTTATGTCCATTGGAAGCACTGGATTATCAGTGTCTTGTACCATTGACACCAAAGTAAGGAACATGTCTAGCGTGTCACTTTCCATACTGTTTCTCCAGAGCTCTAATTTTCTCATGAATGCCTTCACTTTGTCATTCCAAGAAAGTACAGTTGCCTCATTCCCTTGAAGTGAAGTGTTGAGGATATTTAGTTTCTCAAATATTTTGTGAGGTAAGCCATTTTCAATAAAAAAATCGTTGTTGCTGAAACTGCCTGCCAGTAAGTGATTTTACCCATTTAAGAAACAGAACACCTCATGCCTCAGCTTAAACATTCTCTTTAATACCTTGCCTCTTGAAAGCCATTGAGCATCACTAAAAAACAACAGAGCAGTGTGTTCGGCACCCATTTCCTCACACAGCATTTTAAAAAGTCTAGACTTCAGAGGATTTCAGAGGATGCGGCTGCTGCCGAACTATCAGCGCTGTCTCTGGCATACGCGTTTTATAATTGTTGGTAAAGAAAATAATTATTAGTTATTTTCAAATTCATGAAAATTAAAGCCTGTACTCATCAAAAGTTTTTCTATATGTATTTTTATTTTTTGTTACTTTTCTAGTTGATTTATGGCAGTTTTAATTTTTATGTGTAGGAAAGTATGGTGCGCCCCCCTTTCAAGCCCTTCGCGCCCCACAGTTTGCGAACCACTGATATAGGATATTGGTGGGAAAGCCAGAAGGAAAGAGACCACTGGCAAGACCAAGGCACAGATGGGTGGGCAATACTAAAATGTATCTTAGAGAGAGAAGATGGGATGGTACGGATTGGATTGATTTGGCTTAGGACAGGGATCAGTGGAGGGCTCTTGTGAACACTGTAATGAACCTTCGGGTTCCATAAAATGCTGGGAAATTCTTGAGTAGCTGCAGAATTGGCTTCTCCTCAAGAAGGGCTCAGTTCCATAAGTATAAGTAATTACCTATAGATTACCAAAGTTTGCTATGGTTTTTCGGATATTGTCCAAGATTTTGTATGCATTTATAATTTCACATCCATCTCATCTCCTGTATGAGTTCATAACCCTAATATTTGCATTTTCCCATTCTCCTGGTACTTCCTCGCTGTTAAAGTAAAGTTCTCCCTGTGCTTAATTAAGCACCACGAAATAAAGACGCATGCGATGTGGAGGTATAGCTCCATTCATCAATAAACTCGATTCTAGATGGGGGTGAGTGGTCAACTTAATGCCCAAGTCGCTTTACACCCGCAAAAATACACACAGGTACCCACCGGATAGGACTTTGTGTGGGCCCCAGAGTCACAATATTTGTCCCCATCCATATTATATGCTCTCCCATTTGAGTGGGCCATGCGATAGCGTAGTTCTTTGAGACTTTAAGCTACAAGCGGGTTCAATTCCCGATGAGGTTATTGGATTTTTTGCATTGACCTAATCCTTCCAGCCGCACTATGGCCATGCGGTTGACTCAGCCTCCAACAGAAATGAGTACCAGGAATCTACTTGGGGGGGGGGGGTAAAAGGCGGTAGGCGCGTAAGGCTGACACCCTCACCGCCATTTCTGAGCCGATTGTTTAGAATTTTTGGGAGCCTCGACGTCTCATAACCCTTTGGGTCTTCACGGCCTATTACAAGGATTGCTTTACCTTTGTATTACTTTCCCATTTAAGGAAAATATAAATTTCTCGCCCATATAAAACAGTATCATAATTTTAATAATAATTATCAGATTACGCAGTGGTCTAGTGGTCAGCGTTCCTGGCTGCAGCCCCAGAGGTCCGGCTTCGATTCCCGGCGCTACCAGATTTTTTCTGAGAAGCAGTGGGTCCGGAACGGGGTCCACTTAGCCTCGTGATGATAATTGAGGAGCTATTTCAAGGAAATAGCAGCTCCGGTCTAGAAAACCGAAATTAACGGCCGTGGTGATTCGTTGCGCTGACCACGCGACACCCTCTATCCGCCAAAGTTGGTACTAACTTCGCCGACAAGTGGCGGTCGCTCGGTCGGTATAGTTCGCTTGCGGAGTAAAATCACAGAGTTTTTTTTTAGGCAGTGACTAGTTATTTCCTCGTAAGTGCCAATTAATTAATTGTATTCCAGTAATTTTACGTTTTATGGTTTGAATTATTGTCGGCATTAAATAATTACAAATTACCAAATACATAAATATTAAGATGAAATATAAATTGTTTCATCGACTTTCTTTAACAAATCGGTAAAAACATATTTGATTTTCATATGAAGTAGTATACATATCGAATGTGCATGAAATGGAAATAAATCCGTCCAAAACATAAGAATCCTTGCATATACAGACGCAAGGTGTCGGCAACAAGACTTCTTCTCTTGAAAGAAGCCGATAGACCTGACCCGTTTCGAGGCAACGAATTGACGCCCAACAATGGAAGTACTGTTGAGAGTGGGGGCCCATGCCGAGGTGTTATAAACGCGACAAAGTTCTTGTGAAACGGTGACCAGTCGGGAATGGCGTGAGCGAGAATAGTGTAGAAACTCCACTGTTAGAAGCCGTTACCAGGAAACGATTAGTCGAGATTGTAGCAAACTGAGAACACTGTGTGTAACAGCGAACGGTCAAGTGTGGAGATTAGAGATAGCGCTGTAATTACTTGTATTTCCGAGTCGTGTGTAATTCATTATCGAGTCAAAGTTTGTCGTCACGAAAGTTCTATCCTTCTACCAGACATGTCTATTAAGAGTAAATGGATATCAGCGCTGAAAAGGAATGGTGCGCCCCCTTTGAGAGCATGAATAGAAATCGGTAGATCTCTTGCTTTGTTACTTACTTAAGGGCCGATTAACAATTACCAGACATGTAGTGTGCACTCATATGTCGTACTATACTCTCCTCTCTTCCTTTAGTACTCTGTCGAAAGAACGGAAATCACATCCCCTCACTACCTCCCTAAAGTTCATCCTTTTTTCGTGTCTCCTTTCTCGTACGTTTTTCGTATTTTGATGGAGGGACAGGAAAGGATCTTGTCTAGCCACTGTGGCGCCTCCAGCGGCAGCGGAGAAAGGTAAAGAACTGGAATGTCTTAAAGGGGAAGGGGTTGTTTGAAACTTGCCAACATCCGAAAAAGGGTGAGGGGTTCTTTCTCTTTTGCTATAAACAAGGAATTTAAATGTAAGTTGGAGGGAGCTGGCACTGTGGTGATTGTTTATATTGTGGACGTAACAGCGTGTGCTCCTGTAGGTGGACACAAAAGCCTCGGAGGAACATGCTGTTTCCATCTTCAAGAGCTAAGCTTTTTATATGACACTACGTATTCTTAGAGGTACATATCGCAGCATAGACGAACATACGAACGAAGAAGAGTAGGAGAATAGTAAAAAGGAATAGGAGAAGGAAAATGGGGAAGATACATGAAAACTAGAAGAAATATAATTCAGTTCAGTTCTTTATTATTTATGTGTCCAATCAATAGCCACAAAGACAGTTACAGACACAGCACAGTGTGTGATACAGGTTATAGTATTATGGGCAAACATAACATAAAGTCAAAGACAAATTACAGGCAAGCACTGGCTGAAAGCATATTAATACAAGATCATGATCAAGAGATTTTTCTCTTGTCATTATGTACACAAAGGCTCTGAGGTTTACCCAGCTTCCAGCCCAATGGGTACCGTGAAATTCTTTTTAGGGATAAAGCAGCCGGGGCGTGAATCTGACCACTCAGTATCATTTACTGCCGAGCTTATAAATATATGGAGCTATACCTCCATTACTATATTTGTCTTCATGGCGCGATGCTTAATTAAAAAATTCAGATAGTATTTTATTTCCGTAAGAACCCATGGATTATAGATGTATGTAATGTGTCCATCATTTTGATGAAGCATGTGAAATATATATCGACAAATTTTCGAACAAATATAGGTGTGTCTTATACATCAAAGGCAACCGTGCATATACTTTAGACCTACACAAAGCAAGTGTATGTGTCATTAGAAAACGTGAAGAAATCTGATTTATGGCATTCGACAAATTAGCATATTTTGATACTTTTAACGTTTAATTTTTCAGTAGTGCTTCAGTAGTGTTGGAACTGAATATCTAACAACTGCTTCAAATGTATTAAATTTTACACATTATTTTTAAGCACTTTTATTCAAGAAAATTAAATATCTTGTTAAATTTAAAATTAAACACATTCCAAACCATGGAAACATATAATCGACATATTTTTTATGGAATTGTTACGTACAGCCCGGGTATTTAGGAGTGACAGTCCTCCGACGCGGAGTAGGAGAAGTATTGGTAGTGGCGGGGAGAGCTCCAGCATGCCGACAAGTGTGGAGGGGAAAGTACAGAGGTTCTCAAAAGGAAATAACTTCTTACCTCATTGTGTTGCATAGTGTTGGCGGTTTAGTCTCGATGATGTTCACATATCCGATGTTAAGTTTTAAGTGCCGAATGGCAGACTATTATACACTTTACACTACTGTACACTATACACTATTATACATTTTTCACTGTTATATACATGAAGAGTTTATTTACATATTACACAGATCTATTCTAAAGGGGCAACACCACCAATGTCCGCATAGATATCATCTCCAAATGTCAGTCCTTCCTCGTCGCCACCAGATGAACCGGAGCTATCATCAGAACTGTCATCACTATCACCACCAACATAGAAGACGAACTCCCGTCCTTCGTCCAAAAGGCCTACCCGTGCCATTAATTTGTGCTCAATGCTCAAAGCGGCTAGTGGACATTTCCTATGTCTTTTTTATGGGGTGTCGAAAAGGAAGTGGAAGTCCCAGATTCGATATTTTTTGTTTATCTTATTATTCTTCTGACACTACTTTCCGATACACTTGTTGCCTTTGCTACTTCCACTCCTATGTTTTTCACTGTAATTATTGGCCCAGCCTCTTTGATATATACATTACTAACAAATTTCTCTTGATTGTGAATGCAACACTTTTCCGCTCAATTTACTTCGTGTAGGTGCCGTGTTAAAGGAGATAGAAAAAATGTATAAATATAAATAAACAAAAAAGAAACTCAACGAATAAAAATAAACAATAAAATAAAATATTAATACACTAAATAGAGAATAATACACTCAAATACGACTCCAAGAGTCAAAACTTTTTAACTTGGCTGTACAAGGAAGACTGCTTTTAACTGAATTTGAGACGTCTGCTCTCACTGAAAACAAACGAATGACTACTCACAGCACCCCTCAACTTTCACGAATGGACCTGTCCATCTACTGCGCAGCTTTTCCTAGACTGTCACTTCTCAATTCCCGAACTGTACAACCCTTGTTACGATTGCATAAAATGGACACGCTCAATACTAAACGATCTTGATATCTGGTGGTGTCATCTAGTGGTGAAGTCTCTAGTCTGGAGCCTGCATTGTCGCCAGCAGATAGCAGCACTCCTCCAAAACCATCAAAGAAAGTTGTTGCATATAATTTGTTAACTCTTGTCATATCCCCATCAACTATCTGACTGACATCTTGCTTTCCCTACCACCGGCGTTCTTTTGTTACCCAGTATTTATAACTACACGCATTTGAAAAGTACAAATGCTTTCAGAAGAGAGGTTAGGTTCCAGCATTGCTATTGTGAAGTTGCCCAGATACCTACATTCAGAATAAACTGAGTGCTTTATTTTACTACTTTGTCAGCAGCTGACCTGTATGGCGTCAAACCTGACTAATCACCATTTAATATCGAATTAAAGAATTAGGTAAAGATATCCATATGCTTAATTAAGCACTACGCCATGAAGGCGTATGGGGGAGTGGATGTAGAGATCCACTTTTCTCAAACTCGGAACTTGTAGGAAGTGAATGGTCATTTTCACGCCCCTGCCGCTTTGCCCCCAGGAAATAACCCCAGCTACACATTGGATATGAGGCTGGATGAAACCCAAAGCTGGACGACGTGGAGAAGACAAAATTCTTGACCCTACCGGGACTCGAACTCCGACCCCTCGGTCGTCCAGCCCATAGCCAATCGCTATATTATACCCCCACTCCTCCATACGTGTTCATGGCGTAGTGCTTAATTAATTAAACACGGAGACCAGTTTACTCGTCAATAAAATAAAACTGTATACTTGAACTAGAGTCTTAGAGAAAATGTTAGAAACCAAATGTGTAGTAAACAAAGGCAGGTTGCGAGCTAACTATTCATAATCAACTCATTAAATCTGAGGGGCAGAGTCCTATATAAAAGTATAATAGTTTATCAGCCGGACAAATAAATCCGCTGCCTTAGGTTTATTGCACTAACAAGAACAAGCCGCCACTGAACACCATCCTGAATCTAATAAATCCAATTGACATCCTCAGACATCTAAGATCTTAACATTATCGTGGATGGTGACAGCTCAGTCACAATAGTGACTGTTCTACAGGCTGGACGACAGACATCGGGGTGACATTCCCATCGGGGACAAAAGAATTCTCTTTTCTTCGCAGTGTCTAGACCGCCTCCGGGATTCAATCAGACTTCCTGTTCAGTGGGTACTTGTTTTAATAACACAACCATTCAGTTTGATGTGGAGGTAAAGCTTTGGGTTTGTGTTAGGGAAGTGCCCGAAATAAACGCCGTCTTGGACAACGAGGGAAAATCTTATGCGGGAGTTTTCGGTTAAAATCTCGTGTGAGACACCGGCTATTCTGACTGAGGTTTTGCGTGGTTTTCTTCAATCCCTTCAGGCAAATACCGAAGATATTATATAGATTACACTACAACCGTTTCCTTTAAAATCCTTTCCAGTTCATCTTTTATCTGTCATCCAGCAATTCGGGTAGTCTAGACACTGTCAGCGTAGTAAAATAGCCTGAAGGATAAATATATTGCAAGAGAAGAATAACATATATAAGGGACTGTAGCGTACATTAACCTGAGCGGCACTTCAGCCAGTATTCTCTTTCATATACAGAGTGTTCCAGGGGAAAGCTCAGGATTCTGGGAGGTCTTACCATTGGTCATTCTAAGAAATATATATATATACACATGTGTCCTATTCCGAGGGTTTTCCGAGATAGAGCTATTTCACTGTACAGTTGACTGTACACTGTACAGACGAGCAACACGCCATGTCCTCACACGAGTTGCGAAGTGCACTGATGGTGACGGTGGAATTTTCGAAAATGTATTACACTAGGTAAACTGTACCAACTTTGTCACTTGTAACAATAAATACCGGTATTAGAAACAGCACGTAATATCACTTTCTTATCAACAATTTTGGAACTAAACTAACGCCGGGACTTTAGTCCTCAAGCGAACTATATCGACCGAGCTACCGCCGCTTGTCGGCGAAGTTAGTGCCAACTGTAGCTGATAGAGGGGTGTCGCGTGGTCAGCGCAACGAATTCCCACGACCGTTAATTTCGGTTTTCTAAACGGGAGCCACTAATTTTCCATTCAATCAGCTCCTTAATTATCCTCACGAGGCTGAGTGGACCCCGTTCCAGACCCATTACTTCTCAGAAAATAGCTCTGGGAATCGAACCCGGACTTCTGGATCTGTAGCCAGAAACTCTGACCACTAGACCACAGAGGAGGTCGACCGATACTATGACCTCCCAGAATGTTGACCTTTCCTCCTGGGACACCTTGTAGGCTACAGTTCTGCTGTATCGCGTTACGACAATCTCGAACAAGCCGCTGACTAGTGTGGGTTCTTATCTCCATTTTCCCATCTCCTACCTGCGTTCACCATTTCGTGGGACTCTATTAATAACAAGCAAAACTGAACAATTGTCCTCAGTTGAGCGAGGGGAGAAAATGTCTGGATGTTGCCGAAAAACTAAACTCACTTCCCGACTCTGTAATCGGCCAAGTTGACGGACAGAGGTGAAGTACTAAAACTTAACAGATCGACTCTGACTTCTGACTAACTTAATGGACCCGAGTTCTTCTTGAGAGGCCACCAGTCGCCAAGCTACTTAAAAATTCTCCAAAACTTTTTATCTGAAATTTCGCAAAAGCCCTCCACTGGCCCCTAACCTGAGCCACATGAATCCAGTACATATTACCCTTTCATATTTCTCTAAAATCCATTTAAATATTGAGGCGTGTAGACCGGTTGCTAGGCAACGACCGCTAAATTATCGGCTGTGCAATAGCCGCTGCTAAGTAATGGCTCTGTAAATAACGGCCGTAGCTAGATAATGGCCGCAACAGACACGCAAGCAACAATAGAAGATTTGTTGGAAACGGTGTTCTCTGTGCTGTCCGTTCCGAGATTAAATAACGAGACGTAACTGTTATTAGAGTGTCGGGTCTTGAGACAGCAGTTAGAAGAGTGAGAGGTACATGGCCGTCAACCTGGCAGTTAGTCAGTTGGAGCAGTGACTGAGTTGTGAGGCAGTCGCCAGTTAGTAAGGACGTGAATGGAAGCTGAATAAGCTACGGCGTTGGAAGCCGTTACCAGAAAACAGCCCGTGAAAATACAGCAGACTGAGAAGACTTAGTGCCTGCTGTAGTGAATTTCATTGTGGGAATTAGTGATTGCGCTATAGTTATGATCTATGTGTGTTCAATAAATCAAATTACAGTCTATAGTCACTTATCCGCGTGACAGTATTATTCTCGAACTACGTCTAGGTCTTCACTGTAGACTCTTTCCTTCCGGCCTTCCCACCAATAACCTACATCCATTCTTCTCATGCGTACTATATGCCATACACTTCTCATCCATTTTAATTACATCGGCGGAGAATATATATGTTATGAAGTTACAAAAACGGAGGTTATGATAATGTGCTGCCTGATAAGGGCTATCATACAGTTCAGGAGTCGGAATGTAGACAAATACAGAGCAAAGTAGAATGATTATTAGCAATGGAGAACTTAAAAAGCTCGAAGAAAAATCTTGTTCAGTTCTACTACGTCCATCGTGAACCTCGCATGAATTCACTCGGAACTCAACCCGATGCTCTGCAGTGTGTATTCAGCGCCTAACCGCCTAAGCTCAGGAAAAGCCTAGATGGAGCATGTAGTATAATTTTAGTTAAATGAATCTACTTCGGTCCGGTCTAGAAAACCGAGATTAACGACCGTTGGGATCCGTTGCGCTCACCACGCAACACTCTCTGTCCGAGAAAGTTGGCACTAACTTCGCCGACAAGCGGCGGTCGCTCGGTCGGTATTGTTCGCTTGCGGACTACAGCCACGGAGTTTGTTTTGCTTTGTAATCTACTTTAACACCGGTCACGGTAGCCGAGCGGCCTAAGATATGAAATGTCTTCCCTCGCTCGGAAGGAGGGATCGTTGGTTCGAATACAAGTCAGGGCACGGATGTTTAGTGTTTGTGTGTGCGTGTGTGCGTTTTTCTGTGTTTGTGTACAGGTAGAGGCCTTGCGACGAGCTGATCACCCGCCTACCAAGTCCTACAGAACGTCTAAGATCTAGTGAACCGAAGTGAAACGGAAAGTTTCATGGAGGTAGGCCAAGGCCAAAATTGGGGCTCTAGCGCCAAAAGAAAAAAAAATTCTGCTTTAGCTGTCCTTCATGCCCTTTCGATATGAAATTAAGGCATTTAATTCTATATAACATATTAAGTAAGTAAGAAAGTCAAGGAAATAAAACTTCTTATGGAAAAGAAAATAATCGTTCAGATAATCGAGAAATGCCATGCCTTTTTACTGAACCCAAAGACGTCATACGGTGACAATGAGACTCTTTCACTTGATCCTACCCTTAAGCAGCCTTATCCAGTATTTCATCACATTTTCTCGATGCCCTTACTCAAATTCTTAGGTTAGTACCTTGGCTGAACCATCACTACTTCTTGAAAGTTGTTTCCAGTTCATCCGCCGTCCGACCATCCGATAGTTTATGTAATGACAGCATCTCAAAGCGTACCACAAACTACTCCTTGATCTATCTACTGTTAACCCGCTTCCACATCAGGAATCTACTGGAGAAAGTCAGTAAATAGGTCACAAATGGATATAAAACGTAAAGCATGTGATATTCTAACGTGAAAAAATTATTTCTCGACATATCCTCCACCAACATTAATACATTTGTCCCATCGCTTTATCAGTGAGTCGAAACCCTCAGCTTAGAAGTTTTTCGACTGTTCTCTCGGACACTTCTGCAACTCCTTTCAACTTCTTCGTCATCAGCGAAATATTTTTCAACTAGGTTTTCTTTTTCAGACCAAACAGATGGAAGTCACACTTTCCACTGTCAACAGGAAATATTTCTTTATGAATATCATTTGCTTTGAACCCTTTTGCACATAAAAAACGTATAAATGAAAGCTGCTCTTCGGTGTTACACTCCTGAAGAATGGTCGCCATTTTGACTACTAATACCAGCCTCTGAATATGCGTATGGGCGTCTGCTACCTAGACTTTCACTCCTGAAGAATGATCGCCATTTTGACTACTGATACCAGCCTCTGAATATACGTATGGGCGTCTGCTACCTAGACTTTCATGAAACTTGACTGTGCTGCTACATAGTGATACATATAAAACATATTACAGCTGTTTACTTCCATTTGTGACCTATTTACTGCCTCTTCCTCATATTAATGTTCCTACTTCTTGGCAGCGGGGCACGCGGTAGCGTAGTGGTTGAGGGGCTACGCTAGAAGCCAGAAGGTCGCGGCTTCACGTCCCGATGAAGTCACTGGATTTTTTTCAGTTGACCCAATCCTTCCAGCCCTGGGGTTTACTCAGCCTCTAACAGAAATGAGTACCAGGAATTAATTAAATAATTTTCCTGGGGAGTAAAGCGCGGCCGGCGCGTAAGGCTGACAACTTACCACCATCTTTGAGCCGATTGTCTAGATAATGTGGGACCCTCAACGTCTCACAACCCTATGGGCCTTCACGGCCTGGTACAGGGATAGCTTTACTTTTTTTTTTTTACTTCTTGGCAGCACGGTCCTTATAACCAACCATTGGCCGTTTACCTAAATTTCTCATTCAAAATTCATCTTTATGTTTTCTGACAAAACAGCGTCTTCAGAGGGGAAGTTATCCTCACGCCTAGCTCTCAATGTGCATTGGCAGGCTGCTATCTAGGTACCCCGTGCCGTTCAACATGTCCAGCCAGGATGATTCTCTCAGTAGATAATGGTCCCAATGACATAGGCCTCCTCTTAATTAGGATATGCAGATCTGACAACAGCGGTAAAAGGTTTCAGTCCAAAGGGATACAAATTTGGTAGAAGAAATTATTTTAATTGGGATTAAATAAGTGGACAAGAATATTAAAAATAATTATTTAATTACAGCTATTCTATAATTACATCAAAGGAACACAATTTAATTATTACATATACACATTATTTTTGGTATATATAAAATGTCCCACCAAACATTAAGAAGTATACTCTGTCTAAAACATCATTTAGGTTGCGTCATATTTTCGGAAGGCAACCTTACGGGAGAAAATTCCCGTCGTGTGTCTTAGGCACACAATATGAAGCATCCATATTTATGAAAGCAAGCCACAGTACAAATTATTTGTTAACAAGAATCGAAGAGCCTCAAGACGGGCTACCATTGCCTGAGAGTAAGGTTGGCAAGAGCGTATGCTTTGTCTGCAGCAGCTTTGAGGGTACTTCATATATTAAGTAAGAATATAGATGAAGAATTCTGTGTTAAGGAATCTCCGGCGGGGGGGGGATTTTGGTTCTCATTTTTCACTAAAATGAATTCGAGCAATTTTATTTTGATAACATCACAATCTGGATCGATATTTCATGACGTTCTAACCACAAATATGTTTTACATACAGCGTGAACCTAATACAGAGGTTTCAATTTATGACGCTGCGGACGTAGAGAGCGAGCCATCGAAGACGGTTCATTCCAAGCATGTTAGCAGCGTTATAAATTGAACACTCTGTATATAACAAACTATGACCATACATACATCTGAAGGATACGGATACACCATATGGAATTCAGGCATTTGTTAACGGTGACTGAGTAGAATCATGAATAAGATTCTCTGGTCAAGAATTTGAAACATAGAACTACTAAATAAGATATCGGAAAATAAAATAATAAAATATTTATTTTTCATAATTTATCGTGCCGTAGTATGTGACAATTCACATTAAATTTAATACGTAATTTTGGGGGAATGTTTTAAAAAGTTTTGAAAATCTGCAATTTCTTTTCATAAACATGAATGAATGAAAGTCAACAATTTTGTTCTTTACAATTCAGTACCTTTCTATATGTAAGGCACACAAAACTTTTAACAAAATTAGGCAATTTCGGGCATCTGTATGAAGATATCTACACTTTTCTTTGCTTCAAGTCAAAAATTTATCGTACAGAAATACTAAATTATATTTCAGTTAGTGAAATCGAAACAGCGATTTTGAAAGTACAATATAATACAGTCTGTGTTTCTAGAACTGGTCCTTCTCAACAGAATGCGCAGTGGATTCTGTCAAATCCACTAACTGACATGAAGGCCGCGCCATAGCTCAAGCGGTTAGTCGCTGGCTTCCCACCGCGGCTGCCCGGATTCGATCCCGGGTCTGGTCAAGTGGAATCTGTGGTGAACAAAGTGGCGCTGGGGTGGGATTTCTCCGAGTACTTCGGTTTCCCCTGCCAATCTCCATTCCACCAAATTCTCCATCATCATAATCACCCAGGGCAGGTGCAATAGGCCAATCAGTGGCCGCCGTGCCGAGTGGACCCAGCTGGACTCCACCCCCACTAAGCGAATTAGAAAAGGTCTGATATGGACATTACAGGTTTTGTGTAGATTATATCAGAGGTTTCTTGTTGCGGTGAGTCACCTTCCCTTCCTCCTACAAAGCAGCTGCAACCACTGCCATACTTGTAACTCAGAAGCCAGATCTAACAGGACAGTCTGCTGTTTACAGCCATGAAAATAAATTGCTTCCTAACTTATGTATTCGGATTAGTTTTAAAAGAGAATTATCCTGGTTGTCTTTAATTATCCTAAATAATAAATATATTTTATTATTTTAATGATTTGGGATAATAAAATGTTATCCTACTTACACGTAGACATAATTTTATTTGATATTATTACTGCTCCATATTTTAATATATAGAATTGTCACCTTCCCGCGTTGGGCCCAGAGTTTCCGAAGTATAGATCAGTATCTCTGAGATCCATGTTTAGCAACTGGTTCTTCGGCTCAATACATGAAATCGTTGTTTCACAGTTAGACAATTTTATTACACTATTTTTAATTTTTAAGAAAGAAAAAAACGAAATTACTTTTAAACATTTGGAAAAAATATTTTAAAACATTTTACACGAAATTTTACATCCCCCTTTGCAGCCCTGTGCGATATATCTGTTGATTAAAAATTATCAAAGTGACAATTTTGTTTATTAATATCTTCATTTTCTACGTATGCCAACAATTATTTTAATCTAAATATGCATACTGTGCACACCGGAAAATATTAAATGCGAAACAAGTAGAGTGAGGACACCTTAACTCCCCAATAGTAATTGCTTGAGTTATATATATATACAGTATATATATAATTATGTACTGTAAAGTACACAGTTTCTTGCCGATTTTGAAATTAGAGTTTTTAAACGAATCACTTGTGACCAATTTAATGACAGATTAACACAACGAATTTCGATTGCGTTTACTGGCACAATTTCCTTAAATCCACTTCATATTTTCCATGAGTTATCTGTTTTGAGTTATAATTTTACATAACGAAAAGATTAGGGATTTTCTTTGACGATGTAGACGGACAGAAATAAACCCGCGCTCTGCGAATTATAATAGTTTTAGAGACTGTAAAATAGCCAGACTTTCAGTAACCATATATATATATATATATATATAACATTTCCTAACAGAGTAATATGTTTCATAAATTTTAAGACTTTTGAAGCAGATATTTTATATCGTTGGGGTATTTAATTTGGTATGTCAATATTTATGGTTTAATTTACACACTTCAATCCTTGCAGCTGCCCTATGATCCTAAGGTGGACTCAGACTCTAACAGAAATGAGTACCAGAAATCTTCCTGGGGTAAAGGGTAGCCGGAGCGTAAGGCTGACAACCTCACCGCCATCTGTGGGGAGATTATATAGAAAATGTGCGAGCCTCGACCTCTCACATTGGCCTCCACGGCTCGTTACAGGGATAGCCTTACCTTTAATATTGCAGTATAAAATGTATCATAAGATGCCGTAATACGTACTGTAGGCTCTTACATCCATTGCAAATGAGTGAACAAAGTAATTATATTTATGTCGTTTAAAATCAATTTGAATGGCTTACATACAATCACAGGTATATAGTTTCCACTACGAATACGAGAAATTGACATTCCTGTACACTAAACAATGGTTGCATTATTTAATTATTAGTTAAATGCTAACTTACGTGAAATCTATTTGAATATTAGTAATTTATATATCATAGAACTTAATAATACTTGCGACTAGAAATGTAGTACTTTAAAATGCCAATTAAATAGTTTATAAATGAAGAACTTTCTTCACTATAAGAATAAATGTTTTCCTTTGTACAATTTAAGCATTGTAATCTGTTTATCTATACATGAAGATAACAATCTCGCTTAACCCTACAAGTGCCGAGTGTCGAAAATTTCGACTCTTACAAATGTTGCTACGTTTTGTAGCATGTGACATCTATTGGCATCTTATTATAACTACGTAGTCGAGAAACATATGGAGCGATCTTTTTCACAAATCTGAAGTTAATAAGGACTTCATATGCATATATAATGTAACGTCAGCTCCTTTCGTGCGAAGAGTTCGTGGGGACTCCGTTGGAGACGCCACTTGACGGCTTGTATGAGCGCTGAATGCTGACAGCAGAATATGATAACGAATGGCGCGGCACGTTGAGATAAGAAATAAAAATAAACGTTGTTGAATTTTCAAAGGACGCTACACCAGAACATATATATACATATATATAATTGAATTATTAATTTAGCAATTTCTTTAAGTTGATGTTTGTATACAATAATACTAGCGCTTGTGGAGTTAAAGTTATGCAAAAATTCTTAAACTTCAGAAATCATTATGAGAATTATGAAACATGTCACATATTTTGGAATGCTCTTTCGTTGTCTAATTAAAACAAAATACAGCACTTTTATTCCTCTGTATATTGGAATAAGGTTTTTTAGTTTTTTACCAAATACGAGAAACTGGCATCCGATCTTAATGCCCTCCTTGCCCTTACCGTTGACCTCATGATTTTCCATCATTTGCTGGAACTCTCGAAATTTAAAGCCAACCATTAAAATCATTCGTTCATTTTCCTGGGTTTGGAAGGAATATTCTTTGACGAAACTTTTCAGTAACTTCTCATTAGTAATTTATCTTCAGTTGAAAACTTCTGTAATACATTTACATTGTTTAATCCTGAGAACACGCCTTTTTCTTATCTGTGGACTCAATGAGGGACAGTTAAGTGTAACAGTGATCCAAGATGATTTTTTCGGTTTGCAGAAAGCACATGATTTGAAAGCTGGAGCGTCGGTTTCATCTTCTTCCTCAGGTTCCCTGCGTCCTGTCCTACGTCGGCGTGGATTCCTGGGTATATAAAACGAATTACATTGCCCATAACAAAAACGGTTGATGACCGTCCGTGTAAGGCATCCATCCTCACGAATTCTCTGCACCAATGGTTCGGTTTTACACCAATCACGCTTCAGATATTCCTTCTTAGTAACCATGAGAGCATTCTTGCCAGATTTGAGAAGTTTGTCTCCACTGTAACCACCCAATTCCGCCAAAATATCGTGTGAACTATGCGGGAAAGTTTCGTTACTTTTCTTCAGAAGAGATTCTAATCCAATGGTATGAGTTTTACGTGATGCTCCCAGTTGTCGGCTGACGAACTTCCGGGCACCGGAATTGTTCAGCTGTTGTCGAAAATCATATTCAGAATCCTTTTCTGAGACGTTGTCTTCTTGCTCAGATATTTCGATATCTTCTAAAGCGTTTTGTCCAAGGTAACGCCTCTCCTCCCTGCTAATATTTTCTTTTCGTGCAGCCAAAAGTCTTTCCACTTCTTGAGTATTAATGATTTCTAATATGGAGTCCATATCAGTTGCCGACTCATGGTTGTTCTCTGCGTGTGCTGCCACGATGGACGCCAAGCCGAGCCACATGTAAGCCATTGCGCATGCGTGAAGCCATATATTTCCTGACTGATGGTTGTGAATCGCCATTTTCTGAAACAAGGTAAAATTGATTCATGAAGTCTTAATGTTAATGGAAACTTCTTACCCATCATTAAATGTTATTAGAATGGTCAAACCAAGGTATACAGCACGCGTAGGAGAAATATATGTACACATTTTTATAGGAGAACCTGAAGGAAGTGGGCCACATATACCGCAAAGGAATATCCCACTAACAATGAAAAGTATATAGATTTATGACAGGGCTTTTTGATTTGTTATGTTGGTACTGGTTACATGTCTCAGCCTACTGTGTACTACTAGTTGAGGGTCGACAAGTTGGGCTGTAGTTATCAGAGCAATGCAGTGCAGTGCAGTGCAGTCGGAAGCAGGAGGTAGGCATGTCCGTAAACAATAACTATCTTCTGATTCGATACGCATTAAGGAAAATGAATTGTGCATATCGCTTGACTTAAGGTTAAAGAACACAGAATGAACTCCGGCCATGACACCTTATATAGACTTAGAATATATACCAAAAAAATTTATCGTAATACGTATGTTGTATTTTAGCGTCCTGTTGCACTGATTTTCGTCCATGATATGTATGCCGTGTCCGTCTTGTAGTGCACTCAATTTCACAACACCCGCAGCCAGAAAGGGAACACACATCACGAGACACGATATACACGGAGTATAAGAGGAACGACTCCCATAGTGGAGGAACCATGCGCGGGTTTGAATTGGGACACATAAGATGAATATCTTAACAAGATTTTAGTGTATAACAATTTATTATAATTGACAAATATTTTTAAATATTTTTTAAATAATTTTACAATGACATAATGGCAAGCAATCCAATAGATTAACGTAAATGGAGCACCTGATGATGGCACTATGTTGCCGAAACATGTTGTGAAGTGACAGGTGAAATTGAGTGCACTACAAGACGGACGCGGCATAAATATCATGGACGTAATACGTACAAGTATGTTTGTTGCCAGAAGGCAACAGAATGAATTTCAGCTTTGGTTGTACGACAGATCATGGAATATCTTTCTTATATCATCATCATCATCATCATCATCATCAGTAATCTGTCAAGACGACAGGTCCACAGTCTCTTCCAAAATAATTCCTCCATATAATGCGATCTAGAGCTTTCTCCTTCAAATGACAGTATCCTCTTCTGTCTCCAAGGTCATCCAGCATCTTCTTACGTCTTCTTCCTCGTCTTCTTGTCACTTCTATCCGCCCCTCTATCTTTCCTTCGATAACTTCTTTTAGAAGGCAGTTTCTGCGTAAAACATAACGAATCCAATTAGCCTTCCGTTTTCTTATTTCGTGTAGGATATTCCTCTGCTCACTGACTCTAATTAACACTTCTTCATTTCTCATTTTTTTTATATTCCATATAAATTTGTTGTTATTACTGTCATTATTATAATTAATTCTAGAGATTATGTTTAAATTTACGTAATCTTTATCTTTTTAAATGTTCTGTTATATATTTACTTGGTTGTTGCTTTGTGCCGATGTGTTTGCTTGTGTTGTGATCACTTTGTGTTGGTGCTGGCTCTGCAATGGACCTGTGGATGCTGAGTTCAGCGCGTAAATAAATACAGAATTTGATTAAATTAAACTATTAAGTATCTAGCATGGTGATCTAGCTTTAATACTCTAAGTTCCTGGCTACAGATCCTGAGATCCGGGTTCGATATCCGGCGCTATCATATTTTTCTGAGAAGTAATGGGTCTGGAATGGGGGCCAATCAGCCTCGTGAGTATAAATGAGGAGCCATTTCAAGGAAATAGCGGCTCCGGTCTAGAAAACCGAAATTAACGGCCGTGGGGATTCGTTGCGCTGACCACGCGACACCCTCTATCCGCTAAAGTTGGCACTAACTTCACCGACAAGCGGCGGTCGCTCTGTCGGTGTAGTTCGCTTGCGGACTCAAGCAACGGAGTTTGGTTTTTGTTTGTAGATCCGTGGCTATGTAACGACCGTAAAATAAGCAACTTTACAACTGCCGTTACTAGGCAGAGGCCCGTGAACAGCAACAGAGGAACGGCATCTTATATGCGGTCTTTATCACAAAATTTTCAGAAAGTTTTCCAGGAAATTATAATAAAATTAATTAGATACAGGTGTGACATAGCCCTAAATATTATCTCCAGGTGATATGAAGTACAGTTTTCTCGAAATTTCATCATAGTAACACAATGTTAATTTTGTAATTCATGGACGCTATTATGAACAGAGATTTAGAAATGCTGACAATGCGACAAATGTCACGGATCCGATCTGTGTTGGCACACTGCAGTACACTGAATTGCACTGCACTGAACTGACCACGAGTGCACTATGCTAAACTACACAAGTCGCTGACCTACAGTACACTACACTACATTACACCACACCACACTATACAACACTAAAGCACACTACACTAAAGCGCACGCGGTAGCGTAGTTGGTTGATGCACTATGCTACAAATTTGAAAGTCGTGGGTTCAATTCCTGATGAGGTCATTGGATTTTTTTTTTTCAATTTACTTAATCCTTCCATCCGCAATATGGTCCCGGGGTCGACTCAGCCTCTAACAGAAATGAGTACCAGGAATCTTTCTTGGGGTAAAGCGTGGCCGGCCCTCGAGGCTGAGAACCTCACCGCCGATTGTCTAGAAAATGCGGGAGCCTCGACGTCTCACAACCGTGTGGATCTCCACGTCCTGATACAGGGATCGCTTTACCTTTACCTTCTTGCTTAAGTGTTGGGAAGTGACTATCTGTATAGATGGCAGAACACACGCGAAACAGACACTGCTGTTCAGAACGAGCGCTTGTGAACTACGCTCTGAGTTGAGGAGGACATCCGCTAGTATCAAAGGAATGCATCCATGAAACTTGGGTGCAATCACTGCTCATTGTCGACACTTGCCCTCTTGATGGGTGACGTCACGTGACTTCT
The DNA here is from genome assembly GCF_002891405.2 of Cryptotermes secundus. Classification (NCBI taxonomy): domain Eukaryota; kingdom Metazoa; phylum Arthropoda; class Insecta; order Blattodea; family Kalotermitidae; genus Cryptotermes; species Cryptotermes secundus. Next base: position 570,946 of record NW_019739237.1, read on the forward strand.
ATCTATATATATAAGGGCCATAAGGGCGTAAGTACCACTCGACAATAAGAAATCACTTCCCTTATTATGTAGACTAAAGGTCAGTGGCTCCTTACCTTAAATTCTAGACTCCATCATAGATTTTTCTTATTTCAGGGAAAAATTAATTGTACCTTGAGGACGTTTGAACTCATTTATAATTTACTTACCCAGACGTGTCCATCTCTTAGTTTTGTATTCAAAACGTTATATTTTGATTAGAGTACTGAGGGATAAAAGTGTGAATTCGAAATAATATTAATTTAATCTAATTATTTATTTACTTAGGTGTTTACTTAACAACATAAGGGCCAGTTATGAAATTAAAATTTAACTTCGAAATTTAAATATTTTAACGTTCAAATTATTACGCAAACTGAAGTGGATAATGTACAAGAATTCGCCTGGAGGTTGAACACTACACTGCGCTTCTCGTGTGTGGGTGTTAGTTGTCGTTCAGTTGTCTCTGTGTCTTGTTACTGGGTGTTTATGACAGTGAATTATAAGAGTCTTTTGGAGGTTGGTGCGCCTCGTTGTATGCAGATTTCAAGGACAGGTTTGTTGTCGTTGTCCGTTGTTTACTGGAATGGTTGTTCGCGTTTTGTGATTGGGGACTGTCTTAATTTACGTCTCCTACATATAGCCCAGGTAGCTTAGTTGATGTAGCCTACAGGCTGGACCGCGGGGGAACTGGAGTAAGCTTTCCGAAAGGGGCAACAGATGCCCTTCCGCAGCCTGCAGACAGGCTAAGGGAGGGGGTGGACTCCTATCCAAATGGTAACTTGGGTTCCCTCCACGGTGGTAAAGCGACCGAGAAGTAAATCCATACACCCATTCGCACATCCATCCACCCACCCCCGACTGGTGGCTCAGTCTGCAGCCACCTGCTCACGCTGGTTCCTCGCTCGCGGATTTTTCTATCCTGAAGCTGGAGGTGATATGTTCCTCCGAAACGTCGGCTCACACAAGACATACACGGCGCCACATCCCACAAGAAGGCATTCTTCAAAGAAAATATTATTGATGTGTTGTCCTTAGGCCACTCATCTCTTGACAGTTCATTGCATGTCTCCGTGTAGAGACATACAGTAGGACGGGGGGGGGGTGATATTCACACCCATTCATGATTCTTCTTGGTTCTTACATATTCATTCAAGGTTGAATTGTCTGTACCGTGTCTGACACATCTTTAGCGGTGCGTCATGCACAGACATTGACACGTATCATTGTAAGGCCATTAAAACCTTAACGAGAGACATCTTGGACCTGCGCAGATGTGGTGCGTAATAACAAATAGAAAAAATAGGCCAGAAGATTTTTTAATTAATTTCATCTGACCTTGACTAATTATTTTTAAGGACGTTAAAGATAAAATATAAAGGAAAAAGTCCGAGGGGTCGGAATTTGAATCCCGGTAGGGTCTAAAATTTTCTTCTACTTACGTCGTCCAGATCGTCCCCGAGGCCCACCCACCTTCCTAGCCAATGAGTACCGGGGGTAAAGAGGCCGGGGTGTGAAGCTGACCATTTACCTCCATCTAGTGCCGATGTCAAAAAATGCGTATTCGTACATACATTCCACTATAAGCTTTCATGACGTAGTGCTTAATTAGTTAAGAACAGAGAAAAATTTACCACATTTTATTTAAAATGTACTGTGGGAACCAAAATCTGTATATCATGAATTTTTTGAATTCAGGAAACTTATTTCCCGCACGGTTGCCTACTTAATTTATCATAAACTCCCCCCAAAATATTTGAAGATACTGTTATCATAAAATCCTTTCAAAAACCCTCACATTATTGTGTTGAGCTGTGCGCTTACGTAGCAGGTTGGCAATCATTGTGTCTCCTGAAGTCTCGCGTTTTCTCGTCTCGTAAGGCTCTGTGTGTAGGAGTGGAGCCACCTGTTGAGCAGAGCTTGAATCATTTCTTTGTTTTGAGATTGAGTGCCCCAGCTGTAACATTAAATCAATATTGACCTTCCTCAAGGTTTGTGTCATTTGTCATTTGAGTCATCTGTGGTTTGTCTCAATACATATTTACAAGCGGCCCGTTTTAAAATTTGTTGTTGAAGTGTCGTTGTTATTTATAGCATCAACAGATTTCGACCATAACCTTTAAAGTGAAAAAGAAACGTATGACGTGGAATAATGACTGTAACTATGTCTGAAGCTTCATTGATGTTACGTCATTATCAGATAGTGACGTAGATCCTTGCGTCATCATTAGAAAATTACTTTATACTAGTTGGAATATAAGATAGGAACATAAATCCCTATACCAGAGGTCTCGCTGAATACAGGATTTTTTTAAAGGTTGCCTACTCTGTGATGTAGTGGTCAGAGGTCCGGGTTCGATTCCGGCGCTACCGGATTTTCTGAGAAGTAGTGGGTGAGGAACGGGGTTCACTCACCCTCATGAAGATAACTGAGGAGCTACGTGACTGGAAACGTAGCGGCTCCGGTCTAGAAAAACGAAATTAACGGCTGTGGAGATCCGTTGCCCTGACCACGCGACATCCTCTATCCGCTAAAGTTGGCATTAACTTCGTTGGCAAGCGATAGTCGCTCGGTCGATAAGTTCACTTGCGGGCTAAAATCACAGAGTTTGTTTGGGTACTCAGTGTATGACGTACCATCGTAGAGGCCGTTAGCTTCCTTACTTCGTATTATGTTTGCCTAGAATCGAATTCCGACCCTTGAAGTCTCCTCAGCCTCTACAAGATTGATGTATCTTGAGTTATGATATCTTGTACTGTATTTTGGTAGGTGCATACCGGTGTTTCGAAAAAAACTTTCGCCTCCATCTTCAGGTTAGAATTCAAAATGAAATAAAGGAGCAAGTTTGTCGAAAACCTTGGNGTATTTAATTTCACGCAATATATGTAAGACAAAATGTTTATTGTTTCAAAAATAAATTGTATTCCTGTTAAAAAAAATTAAAAGTACTTACATTTTAAAACTATTTACTTATTTTGTGTTCCTCTGGACTGTATATTTTTTGTTGTTTTGTTGCCGTGGTACAGATATATGTACAATTTCTGGATGTTTTAGTTTCATCCTGCAGTCCCTACAGGGATTCAAACCAAGGTCCTCTGGAGCACAAGTCTAAGGGGGAGGTGCCCATTTAAAATCTCGACCGAAATTAAATTTGAGGAACTGAGGATAATATAAAACACTTCATGATATAACCCTTTTCGTGGTAAGACGTTCTAAATTTACCACAACATTTTGTTTATAACAATAAATAAATTTTGATGTCTCTCCTTCAAACGTTATTTCCTTAAAAATATTCCATAGAAACAAATGATAAACACGTAATATTGTTTCTCTTGGACAGATGAACAAATGAAATTGGTTAATTTTGCTGTTACATGCGTGGGTTCGATTCTAAGCCAACAACTTTCCCCCTTCTTTCCTCCTTAAGAACGGGTCCCTAAAGACAATGAATACGTAACCTTCATTTATTGTGTAGTAACCGTGGTAAAGAAACATGTTTTGAAGGTTGAAAAACGACACACGTTGTCGACTGAGTACCGGACTGTGTCATCTCTGCTTTTGGGTACAAATAATATTCTGTATTTTCCTGATACTCCGTATTATTTTCTACTATCTCCACACTTCCATAAGTTAAGCTTACTAGTAATTGTGATATTTCGAACTGTGGTTTACTATAAATCGCATGTAAAAAACAGTTGTTTCCATAATTTCAGACCCAGTTCCCCAAAGTATTGTGTTGATAGACATAGTACACTCTAGTACTGAGCCGACGTTGTGTATGAGTCCAAGAACCTGGATATTTGCGTGTAAGTAGACACCAGCATCAACAAAACATATTCCTTGTTTCAGATCAGGCTCTTCTATAAGCGCACGAATGCAAAAAGGAAAGAAAACTAATACTGATAGAAGGGGAAATGAAGAAGAAAGAAAAGTGAATAAAATATGTGGGAATGGGGAAGAAGGAATGAATGAAGTAGAGTAAAAATAATCATTACCGAATCTTCGAAATGTGGACACCAAAAAGAAATCCTCGGAAATCCCCGTACAATTAAAGAGACTGCAACAATAACAACGTGGAAAAATGGATTCCTATAATCACGGATCTCTCCAGACTTCTAGATGACATGACAGTAGACGTGTTGGGATGGATCGTAGTGTCGTAGGTTGCGAGAAGGGTGGAAGCTATTCAGGTCTGTGCCTATTTGAAGTCTTTATTTCTGGAGGTGTTGAACCCACGAGTTCAAATACTGTGCTGTTAATTAAATTCAGATTCACATTAAAAAACAAACAAACTTCCTGGTTTTAGTCCGCAATAGAACTATACCGACCGAGCGACCGCCGATTGTCGGCAAAGTTAGTGCCAACTTTAGCGGATAGAGGGTGTCGCGTGGTCAGCGCAATGAATCCCCATGGCCGGTAATCTCGGTTTTGTAGACCGGAGCCGCCGTTTCCTTGATATAGCTCCTAAATTATCTTCACGAGGCTGAGTGGACTCCGTTCCAGACCCACTACTTCTCGGAAAATCTGGTAGCGCCGGGAATCGAACTCGGATCTCTGGATCTCTAGCCAGGAACTCTGACCACTATACCACGGAGGCAGTCCAAATTCACATAAAGTTATATTAAATTTGAATAGTTAAAATGGTAAAGGTAAAGCTGTCCCTGTAACAAGCCGTGAAGGCCCGTAGGGGTGTGAGAAGTCGAGGTTCTCACATTTTCTAGACAATCGGCTCACAGATGGCAGTAAGGTTGTCAGCCTTACGCGCCAGCCGCCCTTTACCTCCCAGGAAGATTCCTGGTATTCATTTCTGTTAGAGAATGAGTCGGTCCCAGGGCCATAGTGCGGCTGGAAGGATTAGTTCAAATGAAAAATTCAGTGACCTCATCGGGATTCGATCCCGCGACCTTCCGCTTTGTAGCATAGTGTCTCAACCAACATGAATATGGCACAAAATTTAAGTACATATATTTATCGGTTTCCAGAAATCGAAGTCAATAAGAAAGAACTAACCTCAATCACTGGGCAACTGTCATTGATGTTAGCTTTTTCTAAGGGAACCAAATGAGTAGGTATCTTCCCCCAACATGGGGACGGAAAGAGATCCATTTTCCGAAACGTCATGTTTTTTTATTTTATAGAATACCGGACTATGGAAAAAATTTCAAAGCGCCAGTAATTCTGATTTTCTAGGAAGTCACCTGAATTTGTGTCCACACTGTATAGTATGCAGTATGCCATAAGGGCTAACCTCTTCTATACTAGGATCATCAGTGTTAACATTTTTCCGATATATTTCATTTCAGAATTTATATTGACTCTAAAAGAGACTGCTAACAGTAAATTTAAAGCTGTCCCCGCCCATAATTAAATAACTACCACGCCATGAAGACGTGTAAATCCACCAGTATTTAATTTGGAACTGGCTGGAAGTGAGTTTTCAGCTTTACGCCCCGACCGCTTTAGCCCCGGACAATAGAACCAGTACACACTTACTAGGAGGCTGTGTTTATCCCAGAACCGTCATGGGCGCTGTACAGAAAAGAGATCTCTTGCGCATGCGCGTCAATCGAGCTCTAATTCGCCGGTTTTCCACCTGTAACCTAGTCACTAAACCGACTGAGCTATGTAGGCTCCGAAAACCCGTGTCCATTGGGACAGAAGCGATGGAATTGGACATTTAAATTCCAACAATTCGGTTCCAGCTATTGCTGTAAGCACAGAATACCTCAATAGATACTACAGGGTTCTGACGATGGTGTATAACACACAGAGATACTTTGTTTTCGGACTTTGTCCATCGTCCGGATTCTAAATAACTAAGTTATTTAACTTAGTTATTTAGAATAGAATATCTCGTATCGATTTTATACCAGAATCGACAGATCGATTTCGGGACTTAACCGGAAGTGAGAGACTTTTTGTCTGTAGATTAGAATTCGTTGTAAGTTAAAATTAATGTGATTTTGAATAACGTTATGCTATGTGTTAAAATGTTGCAGTTGCCTACTAAGAAATATTTTCTCCTTAACCCATTGACATACACTGACGACTGATATAGTCCATTCCGACTGTGTTATTTAATCTGAATATTTTAAAAGGCATTGGATGAAAGTCGAAGCAGTTAATTTCAAGGGCAATACATGTAATAAAGTTGTACGGAGATTTTATTATTCATATTTTCCTAGTGGGTTGCATTAGGACGTTGTTAGCAGCGGTAAGTTCTGGACTTGTATTTGGGAGATATTGTGTTCGAATCTTAGCTGGGATATTGATTATCCTGACTCATGTATTTTCTGGTTTTATTTATTTCATAAAAACAAATGCTGTGATAGCAGCTCAGCCAGCTATCGCTTTTTTCGTAAACCCTTTCCAGTTTATCATTAATCTGTCATCAGACTGAGGTTATGTTGTCTTCGATATAGTGAGTGTCTTGAAATAATCCATCAAAATATCTCGTTAAAAATAAGGACACTTATAAGAAAGCGAACACAAAGTAAATAAAAGGTAAAGCAATCCCTGTAACAGGCCGTGGAGGTCAATACGTTTGTGAGACGTCGAGGCTCCCACATTTTCTAGACAATCGCCCCACAGATGGCGGTGATGTTGTCTGCCTTACGCGCCGGCCGCCCTTTAACCCCCAGGAATATTCCAGGTACTCATTTCTGTTAGATTCTGAATCTACACCAGGGTCATAGTGCGGCTGGAAGGATTAGGTAAATTGAAAACTCTAATGGCGTCATCGGGAATTGAATCCGCGACCTTCCGGCTTGTAGCTTATTGAAGAAAATTCACACACCGACGAAAATGTAAGATGAAACTGCACTGACACTATTAGTAACTGGCAAGTGTTCAGTAAAGTTGAGTTGGTGTAGATAGTGGGTTGCGGGCTGGATGACCAAGGTTCGATTTCTGGCCGGGAAAAACGTTACTTTTCTTCTCCATAATATCTGGACCGGCTCTGAGTCTGAGCTAGTCTCTTATAAAATGGGTCTCGGGGGTTGTTTTCCCTCAGGTTGAAGCGGTAGGGGCATGAATGTGACCACTTCCCTCCATCTAGTGTCAAGGTTCAGAATACCTCTGAGCTCCAAAATATATTCAAGGCGGGATACTTAATTCGTTAAGGTCGGGAGGATTGATGTTTGTTATAAAGGCTTTTTTATTTCCTTGGCACTACAGCCCCCGTGGGCCTAGGCCTACCTCCATGAACTTCTCCGTTCACTTCGGTTTTTCGAGATCTTACACATACGGTAGGACTCCTTGGGCGAGTGATCAGCTCATCGCAAGGCCTCTACCTGTACACAAACACAGAAAAACGCACACAAACATCCATGCCCTCAGTGGGATTCGAACCCACGATCTCGGCTTCCGAGCGAGCGAAGACAGTGCATGCCTTAGACCGCTCGGCTACCGTGACCGTCTTATAAAGGCTTGGTGTGACGTAAATAATAAACACCTTCACATTTAAGTGACAATTTTATCAAGAAAACTGGACATTAACTTCGCCGACTATCGGCGGTCGCTCGGTAGATATGGTTCGCTTCCGGACTAAAGGCCACGGAGTTTCTTTCTATCAATAAAAGCAGCAGAAATCGTTCCAAACTTTGACTTATTAAGAACTGTAAGTGGGTGTGTCATATACCGCAATCTTAACGACAAAAACGCGCGAAAGATTAACAGTCTATTGAATTTTATGCCCCCACAGAGGCGATTATGAATATTTTTTTTTCTGAGAAATGACATTGTATAGTCTGTTACATTTTTGCTCGTATATCGGAGGAAAACGCGTGTCAGGCCTTGATAAATACGAAACAAGCAACGTTCTACTCATTGGAACTGAAAGTTATCCCTGTGTTTAACTACTGATGATATTATAAAGGCGTATGGGGGAGTGGATGTATAGATCCACACTTTCTTGACCTCGGCACTAGTTGGAGGTGAATGGTCAGTTTCACGCTCCGGACGCTTTACTCCCGGGAAAGAGCCCCTGGTACCTATTCTATAGGTGGTTGGGTGGACCCCAGAGCCGGTCTAGACGAAATGGAGAAGTGAAAATTTTTACCCTACCGGGACTCGAATTCCAACCTCTCTCTCGTCCAGCCCGTAGCCAGTCGCTATACCGACTACTACTCCCAAGTTACTAGGCGACAAAATAAAACATTGAGTTGAGTGAATTGTTACATAAATGTCTATGAAGTTATTTCTTCATAATCCGAAATGTGATATTTATTTTAACACCAAACAAATATCACACCAATTTAAACAATATTCTACTTCAGTGCTGTCCAACGTTCTTATGTACTCGGGCACAATTCACTGATGCCTATGGAGGTGCGGGCGCCACCACACACTACTACTAGTACTTCTACTACTACTACTACTACTACTANCCAGGTAAATAAATTTTATTGACATGCGAAAAGGGGATGCTGACTTCAAATATTTAATAAATATTATTTTGCAACCTACCAAATAGGTTCCGAGAAATGTATCTTTATGAACTCTCTTCACAGTACAATTCCAGTAGGGACCGTTTCCACGAATATTTATGCGGAACCACTGTTAAGGCATGTGACTGTGTGGAAACAGCTACAACAAATCAGTGATTCGCTAAGACTCAACTACGAACTTCCCGTGTAAATGAAACCTAATATGACATCTGCTTTCAAACTTTCTATTCAAAATATTATATTATTTAGAAATAGCTAGTTATTCCCTGTATGAATTTAGTATCGAATATCGTAGTTTACTCTTCAGCGCTCTTATTTCGTAGTCGACGAATTTCCGTTTCGAATCATGACCCGATAATCAAATATTATGGTACATATATCCTGATTTTCCTCAGTATCTACCGGCAAATTACGGGCAGGTATCTCGAGTTGGATAACGCAGATAAGCTCCCTGTCACGTGATTAATAACTCTTCATTCGTGTAATAAATCTGGAGGCATAGAGATTATGTACCTAACCAAATGTCATTAAATTAACAAAAAAATGTTTAAAATGCGACAAAAATAAACATGTTTCTCCAAGTTGTGTCTCTATTTTTATGTGTTTCATCATATAGCTAGTGAAATACCAACAGAGTACTGAACAGGAAATCTCATTTCCTCCTGTATGCCTTTCCCATACAACATGATATCGAATGGTGTTTCGAATCCGACGTTTAAAGCCATCTCCAAAGATTAACACGCACAAATATGCAATTGTAAACCTTCACTGTTTTATGTCATACTGCATTTTTTAAAGATATCCCTGTAAGAGGCCGTGGAGGCCCATAGGATTTTGAGACGTCGAGGCTCCCACATTTTTCTCTAGACAGTCGCCTCGCAGATGGCGGTGAGATTTTCAGCCTTACGAGTCGAACCCCAGGAAGGTTGCTGGCACTCATTTCTGTTAGAGGCTGAGTCGACCCCTGGGCCATAATACGGCCGGAAAGTTTACGTCAACTGGAAAATCCAATGACTTCATCCGGAATCGAACCCGCGACCTCCAGGCTTGTAGCATAGTGCCTCAACCAACTACGATACCGCATGCCCCTTATAACACACATTACATGTTCATATTAAAGTAATATCAATACTCACAGAATAGACACGATATAGTGAAACAGTACTCTTCACTTGTCTATGACCAAATGCACGTTCTATATTCATGCAATGTGTTAATTCTTAAGAATTCCTTTCTATGGTTATGTGCAATTGCGCAATTCCAGAGCTTTCATTTGAACATTATGTCACTTTTTATATACATAGCATAAATATATATTTTATGTAAAGTATTACCTATTACAGGCATATAATACACACGTATATATAATTTATATAGATGTTAATTGCTGTCAGGTAGAGTTAATTTTTCCCTACGCTTGATTAAGCACGACGCCATCAAGGTGTATGGAGAAATGTATGTAAAGTTCCACGCATTCTCTACTAGTTGCGGACGAGCGGTCAGCTTCACCCCCCAGCCTCTTCATCCCCCGGGAAATAGCGTACATTACCCACCGGACTGCGGGCTGGTTGGGCCCCAGAACCGATCTGGACAAGATTGTGAAGAAAAATGCCCCCCTTGGGGATTCGAACCACTTTCCTCCTTCGTGCAGTCGCTATATTGACAGAGCAACCATATTCCCTTGTATGGCTGTAAATGACGTGTTCAAGAAGTTTCTGATTGTATTTTAAAACATATGAAGAACAGAACTGATATGGAATGTTAGCATCCAGTGCTAAGATGAGCGTGTTGTCAACACTTCGTTAAAGCGCCTACCTGCAGATGTCAGGATGTGCAGGAGTTGCAGCCAGTCTGCTTCCTCTCCAGTCGCCTTGATGACAGTCACTGTCCAGATCATCTCCTGCTTCTCCTTACAGGACTCGCGAGGCACCGCCAGCGACACTGTTTCTCGAGCGGGAGTCTCGTAAACTACATCACACACAGCCAATGGTAAAAACATTACATGTAAAGTACTTCCACTCTACGAACTACGATACGTCATACCTCGTGTAGGCAACTTTACAGGAAAAATGTCTGTGTAATTATAATTTAATTCCCCACCGGCGCAAGAGTCCCGGAAATATGTTGAAAATAGAATTTAATAACTTACTAATGATCACGTGACTCTGTACGTCATTAATTGCCGATGACGTATGGTTGTTCCCATAGTAGATAGAGTATATATGTATGAAGAGATTCTCTTATGAGATGTGACGCCATTTAGTCTAGTAGAAGTTTACCGACATTTCGCATGAATATATTTCTTCCATCTACAGAGCCGAAGAAAAATTCAAGCAATCATGCAGCTAACAACTACACAGTCTCCTTGCTACTCTTATATTTCGACCTGAAGACAGAGGAAATATGTTCCTGCGAAACGTCGGTATGTTTCTACCAGACTACACGGCGCTACAAACCAATCACTGCCATAAGATTGTCTCTCTATTTTTGAAGGTGAACGAAGTGATCGAAGGTTGAGTTTTCCTACGTCATATTCCGGAGGTCTCAGGTTCTATTCTCGGCCGAGCGGTTGTTTATCTTGACTCAATCTTCTTGTCATGCCTCCATCGACAGGGTAGAAAAGTAAACTGAGGCAGAAATCAAGGAAATGTCAAGCAGAGAGTGCTTGCTTCCGCTGTTAACTATTCGACCTTGAAGATGGAGATCGTATTTTCTTCCGAAACACCGATAAATATCTATCTGGCACTGTTGTTTTGTTTACTCTTCAATCTAGTACGTTTCTTCAAAATGTCGGTAAATTTTACCAGTCCTACTTGGCTTATATTCAGTACTGAAGATGGAGGAAATATGTTCCTCCAAAACGTCGTCAAATTGCTATTAATCATACTGAACTTGCTTACTTTTCGACCATGAAGATGGGAGGAATACATTCTTTCGAAACGTTGGTAAATTTCTTCCAGGCATTCTTGCTAAGCTTATTCCTATACTTTCAAATTAAAGGCAGTACGTTCCTCCGAAACATCAGTAAATTCCACCAGATTTTCTTGTTCGACTACTGAAGAGTTTCTCTTTCTGAAGTCTGCGTTTGAAAATGTCAATTTACATTCACAAAATTGTGTAAAATATAAATGTATTATTATCCGGTAATTAACCTAAAGGATTTATATTGTTGCCATGTAGACCCGTTGCTAGGTAACGGTCCGTAAACAGCAACAGAGAATAAGTGTTTTCTATAGGTCCGTGCCGAGATATTATAAGCAGGAGAGTTAGGGAGGAACCATGTTAGTGAAGTGTAGAGCAGTTGGTGAGTTAGAATTGCTGTAACTGAGGCCGGGAACAGTAAGGGAACCAGAGGATGGTGAACTTCCGCATTGAAAACCGTTACCAGACAACGACTGGTGAAGACACAGCAGGCTGAGAAGGTTTAAGTATGTGTTCTAGTGAACTGCAAAGTGTGTGAATTAGTGAAATGATACAGTTACTTGTAATCACTGATCTGTAATAGTTCAATAAATCTAATTACCAGTCACAATCCTGTCTATATTCACTCATACAAGTAACAATATCTTCTTCTAGTTGTTCGCTGCTATAAATTCTCCTACTCTATGAACGCACGTAGACAACCTTAACTAACGAACATCAGGAGCATAGTCACTGCTCAGCTGCTCAAGAACAGGAAAGAAAAGTCCTGTACAATTCCGTTCACATGTCACACTGGCATATAAATGCTGGGAGTATATCAAAAGTGTTATTATCTGACTTTCGTAATGATGACCTAACGGTTTAAGTCACTAAAGCAAAAGGACCCACCATAATTCTCATAGAAAATGAAGTATGTTATGGTGTCTCTTAAAAGTTTCACCTCATATTCTATCTCCTTTCAGGTCTATAAATTTTCCTTCTTTTATTTTATATGTGAGTTATTTTACGGCCCTTTCAGTATTAAGGTGATTTGGTATATCGAAGGAATATGGGCATGACCAGGGTTCGATTCTTGGTAAAGGAATTTTTTTTTCTGTTCCACAACATCCAGACGAAACCTGGGGGCACAAACATCCTCCTATACAGTGGATACAGGGGGCTATAACTCCAGAGATGAAGCGGTTAAAGCGTGAAACTGACCACTCACCTCCATCTTGTGCCGAAGTCAATAATATTGGAGCTATACTTCCACTTCACCATACGTCTTCATGGCATGGAGCTTGATTGATTTAGGACAGAAAACTTCACTTTCTTCAGCCTCATCTCTTTGAGTGTTGATACCTCATAGCCTCGAATGATCGATTGACACAGAATGGTGAATTACAAAATATTTTGGAGGAAGCGATCGAGCCCTAATAGGGGTCCTGCACCGAAATTTGCCTGTGGGGACTATGTATTACAAAGAAAAACTCAGGATTTCCGATATCCGTGTTGAAATTCGAACCTAGAACTCTCCGAATACAAGGCTGGTGCCCTACTTCTCAAAGAACCTGTTCTTAATTCCTTCTTCCCCGAGGTCTAGACTTCATTACTCTGTTAGGTAATAATACTATGTGGGATTGAAGCAAATAGACTACGAAATAAGTCAATACAGAAACAGCATTCCTAGGCGGAAACTTCGTTTGAGTCTTGTGCCTTGTAAACAACCTTCACATAAAATCTTTTCGAAATTTGTGATTTTATCGGCACAAAATTCGCAGTGGTTCCCTCAACAATCTCCGATCCGCAGAGAAAGCGTTTCCGACATATAACAAGAGATGTCGCTAGTGTACTATGTAGATATAGTGGATATTGGGCTGCTGGAACAGGGGATAAAATCCTCAATTTAAAAAGAACCTCTTGTCTCCACAGAACAGCGTGTATTTTCTTTATCTTTGGAGAATTTTGTTTCCAGATATGTTTGGTCCCTGATAATGTCTAAAGCATCTTTCAGGATGTATCATCATCAGAAAGTGAATCAGATCTTCGTGTCATTGTTGCGAAAATACCAGATTCAATTTTCAACACACGATTACAACTAGAATCGCCACATTGGGGGTCTCGTTGAACACTTCTAAGTTTTAGTTTGTCTATTCAATGTATGTACTGCCCCAAACATTTTTACAGAAAGAATATTACTTTATCTCCCGAGATATGATTTATATTGTAATAATAAATCTTTGAAGAAGACGTAACGCTCATATTATGATATAAATGCATATTCATGTACTCTAATTAAATACAAAATTTGTGAAGAAAGATTTGAATTACACCCTCAACCCTCATGACAATATTCCCACACCCATTTATTAACAGTGGTTACATTAATTATCTGAAAAAAGTGCGTAGTAAAATTAATAATATTACGTCTAACTGTGGCTAAGACGCGAGTTCGGGTTGGTAATTAGATTTATTAACCACCTACAGGTCGTAACTAAATTAATTATAACACTATTGCTGCTTCACACAATGTACAATCACTCCACATGAATCTCTTCAGTCTAGCTCCACTAGTCCTCACGGGTTTATAACACAGGAACCATAACAGTCTCACTGAATTACACACTCCCAATATTACACATGAATGAAGTCTTCTAACCACACGTTAAGTCTTCACAGGCCGACTTCTAGTTTCGCTTCAGCTACGAACTTCCGGTGAATATCTCTGCTTGTTTGTTCACGTGCTTCTGCCGCTGTAACTGCTTTACTTACATATTCTGTAGTCCCGAGTTGTGTGTGTGTGTGTGTATAAGGTGCGATAAATCCAATCATCCAACCCAAAACCCTTCTTATAAGTCACGCACACCCCCTCCAATCCTAACAGTATATACTTCATCTGAAATGGGATCGAGGGAGCGTCTAAGAGGAGATTGAACTCGAGTGATACTTGTTACCATTCAGTCCAGAACCTTTTGTCTTCTCGTCTGCTTTCCAAAAACATAAAAATTAGAATATACAAAACTATAATTTTCCTGTGGTTCTGTATGGGTGTGAAACTTGGTTTCTGACATTAAGGGAGGAACACAGACTGAGGGTGTTTGAGAACAGGGTGTTGAGGATATTTGGACCGAAGAGAGATGAAGTGACTGGAGATTAGAGAAAACTGCATAATGAGGAGCTTCATAACTTGTACTCTTCTCCAAGTATAATTAGAATGATGGAGTCAAGGATGACGAGGTGGGCAGGTCATGTAGAACGAATGGGGGAGACGAGGAATAGGAAACTGGTGGGAAAGCCAGAAGAAAAGAGACCACTGGGAAGACCAAGGCATATGTAGGTGGACAATATTAGAATGGATCTTAGAGAGATAGGATGGGATGGTATGGATTGGATACATCTGGCTCAGGATAGGGACCAGTGGAGAGCTCTTGTGAACACGGTGATGAACCTTCGGGTTCCATAAAATGCTGGGTAATTCTTGAGTAGCTGCAGAATTGGCGGCTCCTCCAGAAGGGCTCAGCTTCATGAGTAAGTAAGTAAGTAAACTTACTTACCAAAATATGAAATGTCCTGTTTCATAGACTGAATGTACCTTGTAGGGTCTGAGGTTCTCACAGCAATGCTTAACGCCTTGTATTCCGTTGAAAGTCAACCGACGTTTCGGGGGAACATATCACCTCAATCTTCAGGGTTGAAGAATAAATCAAGTAAGAAACCAGCATGAAGCAGGTAGAAAGAAATATTTATTGACAACTCTCTTGAGATTAGAGTTTATGTTTTCATTTTGTTGACTTTCAACGGACTACACGCCGCTATATCTCTGAAGACATAACTCTCGAGAATCAGCTCTGTGAGATTCTCAGGTCGCACATGAATTTTTAAACATGTGGAGATGTACTTCGAGTTTCAAGAGGTTAGATCTGAAAGAGCAATATGAAGCTGAGGATGATAACCTCGTATTTCTCGGATTATCTAGCGCCTTGCTGGAACTGACGTCAGTATATCAGAATTTTGAAATAGGGAGAGAGATAAAGTGAAATATTTCAGAGCACGTAAAATTCGTAGAACTTCTGCCAAGCTTACGGCAATGCGGCGTGTCTTACGGACGGTCACTTTTGGCTTCAGGAGACACTACCGGGTGTATCATAAATAATAATATTAATTCTTTGAAGACTGGATTTATTTTAAATAATATGTATATAAAAAGCTCAGTCCTTACCTCACAGGAAACACATTACGTCTCCTCTGCAAAGCCCAACCGGTTGATGCTGTTTAAGGAAACAATCGCTGTTTATTGTGAGAACCATACGGAACACACAGATACACTCTGTGGGCAGAAAACTCAGACCGTACCTCACAGAAAACACTTACGTCTTCGCTACAAAGCCCAAGCAGTTAGTCCTGTTTAAGGAAACAAGACTACATTTATTTGTCTCGCGTTCGAAAGTGCTGCTGGGGTTTTGTGAACCGGGAAATGAACCTTGTGTTTTATAAAATACGGGAAATGTATTCACTGAATAAGATAATATCTGTTTCTCTTCAAATGATTATTCACAGTGGAATTTATTAGCTAGGCTGTAGTACAGTGTGAAGCGGTAGGATGATCATGAATTGGAAAGGATGTGAAATGAAGTGGTTGTGGCCTATTTTGAGAGATCTCGGCATTTCTCTGAAGGGCCTGAGAAAAATTATAACAGATTCGAACCAAGCACCCACAGACCGCGAGTTACCACGGTACCAGCTTCAGCTATGAAGCAGATGTTGACAGTATTTGGCCCAAATTTAAACGTTTTCTTCTGACAATAGATTTTGATCTTTCCCCTACAGCTGTGCATATTAATGCATTTTCTCCTGTGGCAGAGCATACTATTAATTCTGTTTGTTTGAAATTCCCGAACTCGGATGATAATTCCCAATATTTTCCATTTGGCAGGAAACAAATATGACAGAAAATGTAAGATTTGAGGCTTTCACGGCGGTGACTATGAAGAAAGCAGTCTTCTGGGATTTGACACCGTGTATAAGTGGTGTTAACCGACGTTTCGGAGGAACGTATCGCCTCCATCTTCAGGGCAGAAGAAAATATANAGAAAATGTTTCCCCCTCATCTGTTTTCGGAATTACCGGCCTGAGAACTGAGTTGTGGTCATGGTTTCCCGTCTCCGGTGTCTCTGCCCCCGTCCATATCCTCAACTTGGCCCATGGCTACTTCTAGGTCACGCCGAAAATAAATGACAACTTCTAGGAACCCTATTGGTCGTAGCTTACAAAATGTATGAATGTCTCGACACTGTGATAGCAATAAACACAACAAGAGAAAAGACTGATTTGAACACAGGTTGGGTTTGAAATTCTCAAAAAAATAGTTCATGTCTGGGGGATAAGGCGCCATGTAAGCCAGTAAAATTTACTGACGTTTCGGAGGAAAATATTTCCTCAATCTTGAGGGTCGAATTCTAGGATAAGGAAAGAACCAGCAAGAAGAAAAAGAAAGTAAAATGAATACTCATAATCTATGCTTCTCAAGATGGCGAGCGAGCGAAGCAAACTGGACGCTTAGGTTTTGTACGGTGTATCCCTGTACCAGGCCCTGAAGGCCCATAGGGTTGTGAGACGTTGAGGGTCCCACATTATCTAGACAATCGGCTCAAAGATGGCGGTAAGGTTGTAAGCCTTACGCACCGGCCGCGCTTTACTCCCCAGGAAAATTATTTATTTAATTCCTGGTACTCATTTCTGTTAGAGGCTGAGTGAACCCCAGGGACATAGTGAAGCTGGAAGGGTTAGGTCAATTGAAAAAAATCCAGTGACCTCATCGGGACTTGAACTCGCAACCTTCCGGCTTGTAGCATAGCCCTTCAACCAACTACGCTACCGCGTGCCCCGTTTCCATGGTGTTATATATTAAAAAATATGGTAACATGTAGACCCATTGCAAACTAACGTCTGTTTAAGCAGGCCATATTGCAACAGCCATTGCCAGGGAACAGCTCTGTGGAAACGTCCTTTCCCCGGCAACGAGAAAACACGCAATAATGGTGGAAACGTTTTCTGTGCGGTCCGTGCAGAGGTTATATAACGAGGACTAGTATTTAAAAAAAGTAATGCCCCTGTAGAAGCGGGTTCGTGATCCTGCGAGTCGTAGGAGGCGACGAAAAGGGAAGTCTCAAATCTGAGACAGTAAAATATGTGGTCTCGAGTAGCAAGGGACTCGGACCCGAGAAAGACTGCGCTGGCAAGAACCATCAGCACATACTAAAGACAGACCCAGCCTCTCGTCAGAGAGGGTGCCCACAAGAAACAAGACAGTAACTGTCAAACAGTAATAAAAATCTGGTCGCAAGCCTCAGACGGGTGCTTCATGCCGAGACAGACTGGCCGACTGACCGTCGGTCGAAAAATGAGACTCAGACTCAAAAAAGTAAATCTAAAATAGAAGAGAAATTTGGCGATGGTCAAGCTTACGACCGTTCAACTGACTAAGATGCCGTTGTAGCATAAGTATACGTAAGATCTGCTTTGCGAAGCCTCCACTGACAGGACTTACGTGTAGTGCAAAGTGTAGAATTTGATAACATGCTAAATATGAAATATGTACATTTGATGAAAGGCCAAGCATATTCATAAAACACAAACCCATCTTCTCGTCAGAGAGGATATTACATAAGGACTGTGACAGCAATAGTTCAGGTGAAAAATATCTATGGTCGTGAGTCTCAAGGGGTTTGTCGCCAAGACGAAATAATTGGCGGTAAACAGCCAGTCGTAAAGTAACTCTAACTTTGGCTTTGAACATGATTTGCAGTTGTGAGAAGTCAGAAGCTAATGGGTGAGCCCGTGGATATTTCGGGAACATAGAGAAAAGGGAAGTCCGTCGTTGGAAGTCGGTACCAGGCAACGGCTAATGACGAATTAGAAGACTTCATGTGTGTTGTAGTTACAGTGAGTTTTGGATTGTGCAACTCAGCGAGACTGTTACAGTCATTTGTATTTACGAGTGTAAGTGTGCAAAGAATCCGGTTATGAATCCAAACTCAGTCTATAGTCACTACATAACGTGAAAATAAGAAAATTATATGTATCTAATTTTATTTTATAGAATATGAAATAATATTACCGTGACGGAACTTGTTGGTGTAGCGATAATGCTGTAGAATTTCAGAATAGGGGTACTTGGTTTGAATCTCGGCTGCAAGACCGTTTATCGTGATAAGTTTCCATGGTTTTCCTCGGTCATTCCATATAGTTTTCTGGGATGAATCTGGATTAAGTCGTGACCGTTTCCTTCAATATTTTTAGAATATTTTATTCATCTTTATTCCACGCTGTGTAGTCTACGTGTCTACATGGAAACTAACAGCATTGTAGCATGAACCACGAAGAGGCTTAGGGGCGAGAATATATATAGGGTGTCCGGATGAAAGTTATCCAAAATAAAAAAAATATATGTCTCGGAAAGTAATCGTCATACACGTATCCGGTTTATGTCAGTGGAAAGGAAACCCCTGCAAGTTCTTTTCATGCCCGGCTTACGCGCATGCGCCGCCACATTTCTGCCACCATATTAGGAATCACCTGGACAGAGAGATTCGCTTAGTGAAGGGTGGAGTCCAGCTGGGTCCACTCGGCACGGCGGCCACTGATTGGCCTACTCTATCTGCCCCGGGTGATTATGATGATGGAGAATTTGGTGGGATGAAGATTGGCAGGGGAAACCGAAGTACTCGGAGAAAACCTGCCCCAACTCCACTTTGCCCACCACAAATCCCACTTGACCAGACCCGGGTTTGAACCCGGGCCGTCACGGTGGGAAGCCAGCGACTAACGGCTTGAGCTACGGCGCGGCCCACTGGACAGAGCGATGGCTGCGAGATAGACCGGCAGAGGTGGACCAATCGCTTGGCCTCCTAGGTCGCCAGATTTAACCCCATTGGATTACTTCTTGTGGGGTTATGTGAAGAACATGGTCTACCAGGTTAAGATCAACGACCTGCAACACCTGAAAGCCCGCATAAGGGATGCTGTGGCTACGGTAACACCAAACATGCTTCAAGCCTGGATATTTGTCGTGCCACCAAGGAAGCCCACATTGAAATTTATGGAGAAATTTATATACTCAGAAAGAACTTTGATAGTTTCCCTTTGTAATAGTGTGACCCATAAATGTGTATAATAAATTCTTTCTGAGATAATGATTTTATTTGGGATACCTTTCATTCGGACACTCTGTATATAGTAAATGGAAGGATTGTTGATTACAGAAAAAAATAATTAATTCACTTAAACATGAAAGGTAGTGCTTGATACAAAAACGACACAGTGTGCATGGCAGATCAGCCGGTAGAGCTACGGGCAATGGCTGGATGGTGTGGGCTCGATTTCTGGCAGGGGCAAAACATTTTTCTGTACTCCACGTTGTCCAGACCGACTCTGGGGCCCACGCAGCCCCCCATCCAACGGGTACCGGGGGCTCTTTCACTGAGCTTAAAACTCTATACGCTAGAAGCTAGCCACTAACTTCGATCTAGTGCAGAAGTAAAGAATAGTGGAGCTATACCTCCCATACTTCATACGTCTTCATGGTGTGATAATTAATTCAACACAGGGATAAATTTGCTTTTGAAGTCTTCAGTGTAGCTTCATAATTATTGGTCGAAGCATCACTTATTCCTCCTGAATACAATTGTCGAGATTCACTACAACATTAGCCTCTGATCTGAGTGCATGCTTTATATTAGTGTCTTAGTATAAATATATTTGTCTTTCCAGGATTTTTCAAAAGTCTTAAGATGTTTTTTGATGAAGAAATTTTCTAAAAGAGTTCCCTCTTCTAAGATATAGCGCTTTGTAGCCCGTTGAAAATCAAACGACTTTTGGGAGGAACGTGTCGCCTCCATTTTCAGGGTTTAAGATTCATTCATTCATCAGTAATCTATGAGACGACAGGTCCACAGTCCCTTCCAAAGCAGTTCCTCCACTTAATGCGATCTAGTGCCTTCTCCTGCTTAAGATTAACCTAAAGAATAAGCCAACATGAAAACAGGCAGCAAAGAAAGATGTCGGTGTCATTTTCCTAAGAAACCTCTGTTGAATTTTGGATTGTTACACTCCATTATACCACAGAAAATGGTAATTTTCTATGTTTATTTATTTGCGAATTTCTGAGCTGGTACTCTTCATAATCACCGATGTGAGAACACAAAATCCTACTATTTTCTCAAAAAAAATTCCCTTTCAAATTTCAACTTCTCGAACGACATTATATTAATCTTGTATCAACTGACATGGCAGAAGCACGTCAAAACAAAGCGTCAGAAATTAGACTTAAGACTACGAGAAATGTCCTGGCTTTTGTGCCGCAAATCCAAGTTGACCATAGGAAAGAAATTTGTACTATATAAATGCATAACAGGAACCTTTGGACATGTGTACTACAGCTGTGGGGTTGCACGAAACCATCAAACAAAAAATAACTAAAAAATTCCAATCTAAAGCCTTGCTTTTATTAACAAAAACACCTTGATGTATCTCCAACTTTACTATCCACAATGATCTGCAAATCCCAATTGTCGTAGAAGAAATACGTAGACTGTAAACACCATCAAAGCATGCTTGGATATAATATCAGACTATTTGCAGAAATGTAAAGGCGCGTCCACATTATTCGTGCTCGTGCTCGACAGGCTTGTGCTCGTCGGGAGACTCGTCTGGCTTTTACTTGTGCTCGTAAATCTTCGTCCACACTACTTCAGTTTCTCGGAGGCTTCGGCTCGTGAGGATCCATATATTTACTCGTTGTGTGTATAGGCTGTAGTCGTATTTTAATTTATTTGCTATATTTTTTAAATTAAAAATTTAAAATTTGCTTGCCTCGTGACTTGTCATATCGTCCACATTACTCGCGAGCATAGCGAGTCACACGAGCACGAGTAATGTGGACTCGCCTTAAGAAGAAGGTTGAGGAGACAGTGGGGGTCTGACCTACCACAACCCGCAGATGACGAAGACTAAAACCATCACCATTCCTCTACAGGGCCTGTCAGATATCCTCAGTGGATGCCCTCTCTACTCAGGACACCTACTAAGAATAAAATATTGTAGCAAAATTCACAAACAATATAATTTATTTATAGCAAATTCTCAAAGCCGGCCACTGTAACCGAGGGGTCTAAGAAATGCACTGTCTTCTCTCGCTCGGAATCCGGGATTGTGGGTTCCAATCCCACTCAGAGCATAGATGTTTGATGTGTTTATTCTGTGTTTATGTTCTCCTGTGTTTACGTAGAGGCCTTGCGATGAGCTGATCACCCGTCCAAGGAGTCCTACCGTCTGTAAAATGATAAAGAAACTGAGAAATCAGCCCTAGGCTACAAAGTGGGAGCAAGAGGAGAAAAGAAATCCCAAATGGTTCGCGACCCACAGGTTAGGAAATCACAAGAAAGTTAATTAGCAGTTGAATGTGAATCGATCCTGTTTGCTTTTACAAGTTCGGCGTGCCTTTGTTTGTGACAGCATCACATGTCTGTCGCCGGTTCATTGTGTGTCTACCATTGCGTGGGTAGCTTTGTTATAGAGGCGTTGGTTTGGATTCTTGTAGTGTGCTGTCACTTGATGATTATGGCAATGATTCTTACATCAACTCTGTCTGCATCATTACGCCCCTTCACACGATGCTTCAGCAAAAACAATCAATGACCCAGTTGTCTTATTTGCGGGTGTTTCCAGCCAGCATCTACGAATATTCAAGATAATGTACTTGCTTGTCGTGATATCTACATAAATAACAATTTAAAATAGTCTATCCGTCTGTCACGCCTTTAAAAAGACACTTACAGATGGAATTAAGATAATAAATCCCGGTACAGAGACAAACGGTCATTAGCTAGAACCTAGAAAGGAAACGTAAGAATTTGAATCGAAGTTGTCACGGCAGTGACCATCGAGAATGCTGTCTCCTGATATGTGGCGCCGTGGAGACTGATAATATACCTCTCGTTTCAGAGGAAAGCCCTGCCTCCATCTTCAGGGTCACATGTAAGTCAAGCAAGAAATCACAGCAAGCATGAAACAATCAACGTCTCCCCATTTGATTTGAGATTTCCAGATTAGTAAAAACAGGATAATATTGTAGCGTGTAGAGCCGTTACTATGCAATGACCGCGAGATACGTAAATATATCGGAGTAGTTTCTAGGCAACGTCTCGGTAAACACGTGCCCGCGGCATAGGATCGCGTGGAACAATATAAATACTGATGAAAACGGCGTTTTCTACTCGGTACGTGTAAAGGGGTTACAGGTAGGACAACTGAAGCACTTGGCGGTGTTATCCGTGTGGAGGCGGGATCGAATACCTCCACCGTGACCTTGTGTGAGTCGTAGAAAGCGACGAAAATGGAACCCTCTATCTAGGAGTATAACTGGGCCACTCCGTTTCTGGGGGACCTGACCCTCCAGGTTGTGGATATGTAGCTTCAGAAACCGAGGAACACGTTTTGCATTATATTCGAAGGTGTTAAGAAGTGCACAATTAAAGAAGACCGAACTTAGAATAATCTATATATTATTACAAATGAACAAAATTTTTGGGTGCAATGAAACTTTTCTGGCGATCATCATTGTCAATATTGAGTTGGTCTTCAACATTTCGAAGCGAGCCTCTGTCTCCATCTTCAGGGGTTGATGTCAGGAAATTTTTTCTGTGTTGGATAGAAAACCGACATGGCTGATACCTTGAGAAAACTTCACTGGTTACAGTGGCTGTGAATGCTTCATATCTTTCTACACGATTTCTCTTTGTGTTTATCCTTATATTCCTCTTCATTATATTTTTGTCAGAGTTATAATTTGGGCGAACTTTTTTGTTTATGTAAGATTTGAGGTTTTCACGGCGGTGACTATGAAGAAAGCAGTCTTCTGGGATTTGGCACCGTGTATATGTGGTGTTAACCGACGTTTCGGAGGAATTTCTTATTTTTCCTTCTACCCTGAAGATGGAGGCGATACGTTCCTCCGAAACGTCGGTTAACACCACATCTACATGGTGCCACATCCCAGAAGACTGCTTTCTTTTATTTGTTTACTTTTCTTGATGTCTCTCGCTCTTCTGCTCTTGCGAATATAGTAACTTTTAAAAATATGGAGAAATTTCTTAAGACAATTTTGAATGTTGCCAATATTAGGGATCTTAGATCAGGATGACGAATTGAACCTTCACATAAAAACTTTTGGGCTGAAATTTTCACAGATTCTAGGAAGTTATAACTCTGCTCACTCCTCCAAGAGATTACTTTACATATTTTAATATAGTTATAAAAAAATGGCACTTCATATTTTCTTATTGTTGACAATCTCTGAACTTTACTGTTCTTATACTTTAAACACTGTTCTGTTTGAATATTTTTTTACAGAAACTGGTAGTGGTGGAAACATAAAATCGTCATCACAGTTTTCCTGTGAAACTCATAACAGTTTCTCTACGTCACAACTTCCAGAAACGTCAACTTTGGAGTTTATATATTTTTCATCTGCTTCGAGACAATAGAAAAGTCGTTACTTTAGTAAACTTTGTGTAAAAAGAAAAAGAAACTGGAGTATTTTGCCCAGCTAAAATTTCCGCGAAATGTCACATAAAACTTTCATTCTCATCTGTTTCGCAAGTAATGCAATTTGTTAAAGTAGTAGCGCGTGTGTTTGTGTTTGTGTTTGTGTAGAGATTTGAAGGCGCTAGCCTGGGTGACAGAAAAACTTCCCGCAAAAAGTGCTCCTCCGTAACTCATTTACTTTTAGTTAGATTTCACCTAACGGTTTCAATTTCCTGCTGGCTTTTTCATCCTGAATGTTTGCCTACGTGGCCAGCATATTCAGGTGCAGTACACCTGATAATAAATCATCGATTCAACTAAACAAAAGAGAAATAACATATTTTAGTGATCGTCACTTAGGCAATTAATTATATGTTCTTGGAGTGACGCCGTGTAGTCTGGTAAAAGTTCACCTATGTATCGAAAGAAAATACTGTTTCCTTTTTCACAGTCGAAAATTTAATAATCAGCGATCAGGATCGAAGCGACAAGGCTTAGATTTCTGTTAGTTTATTCCCCGTTTTCTTCTTTAAGATATCTTTGACCCTGAGTTTTGGAGGCCTATTAAATTACGAAGCCAGTCAAAGTAACTGAACGGTCTAAGGCATGAACTATCTTCACTCGCTCGGGCGCTGGGATCGTGGGTTCGAATTCAACTTGAGGCATGGATTTTTGGTGTGTCTATGAGTTTATTCTGTGTTTGTGTTGTCCTGTGTTTAGGTAGCGGCCTTGTGACGATCTGATCACTCGTCCAAGGAGGCCTACCTCTGTGAAACAATGATTACGGATATTATATTTAAACATCCTGTTACATTCCACACTTCTATATGTATAATACAAACTCCGTCGTAAATGTAACACTTTATTGTAGTTCTTGTCCCCCTACTTTCTCGCTACATGTTTCGGCCGCAACCGGCCGTCATCAGGTGTATTTTACTTCACGTAGCTGTCACACTGGATTCAATATTAACATTTAAAGTCCAGATTTCCAATTGTTCATTGTACGGAGTTTATATTATACATATAGACATGATTACGGAACTGAATAAGAGGCTGGGCCCTGAATGGGCTGGAAGAGTCATTACAAAAGAAAAAATGATTTACGAAATTCTCCAATTTCCCTACTTGGACCTGAACCCTTGAAGGTGAAGAATATTATAGGGATGCTTTGAGATGTTGTACGGAGGGTGGGGGGGGCTGGCTCCCCGGAGTCTGGGCGTCACGTCTTCAGGGTTGGAGCCCAACTGGCGATTGTTTCAAGAAGCGAGAAATAGTATTTTATTTACAAGCAGGAGCCAGTCAGAAAAATTCCATGAAAACTCGTAACAGGGATAAGTTCTGGTATTTTGCTAGACAAGACATGGAATTATTGTGTCAGTGCATTTCGTTTGTTTCCACGTAATGGCCATGTTTTGAAACGGAGACGACCGTTATACTGTAATTCCTTAACGAATTGAAAATAACTCATCACTTAGGTATACTAATTTTCGGTTTGGCTTTCGATGCGCAGAAACGAAATATTGAAGATGGAATCGAGCAAGCGGGGGGGGGGGGAGACGGACAAGACACAAGAATAATCATTTCAGCTTTGTCTCTCTAGCGCAAGAAGCCGACATTCTTGTTAATTGAATTTATTTATATGAATTGTCGGCTTCTCACAATTTGTCTCTCGCGAATCTTCTCTTACGGTACCGAGCAGGTTAGCTGTGCAGTAACTTTATAGATCTGAATTCATTAAAATCGAATTTCGGGCAGAGACACCGGCTGTCCTGCCTCAGGATTTGCTTGGTTTCCTCAGTGCTGCAAAGAAAAGGTTGGAAAAATACCTCTATTAGGACAAGTCGCTTCCTTTCTAGTCCTTAAAAATTCATCAACACCGCTTCCAACAAATCTTCTATTGTTGCGTTAATGTCTGTTGCAGCCATCACGTGACGGCTACTGAGCCATTGCTTAGCAACGGGCGTGTTTGCAGAACCGTTCTCTAGCAACATTTGTCTCTGCTGGCTTCACAATTCTGGCTTTCAGTAGATATGCCACGATACTTACACAGGACTTTTCTTCGTGCCTACGCAAGGCATGATGTACTCTGATTTATGATGGATTCTCTTTGGTTACTAGAGCAAATAACCTGTGTACATTCTTCTACTTACATGGCACGCAGAAATACTTTCCGTAGAAAAATAAACAGAAAATTTAAGTTCGTGTACATAACCCTACGAAGTCATGATAACTCAATATAGGGACGGACTACGGGGTGAACGACCCGGGCTCAATTCCCAGCAGGGGTAAGATTTTTTCCCTTCCACGGTGTTCAGACTGACCATAGGGCCCACCCACCTTATATCCAAAGAGTACTGGGGTCTCTTTACTAGAAGGTAAAGTAACAGAGACGTGTAGCTGACCACTCACCTCCATTTAGTGTTGAGGTGAAGAATAGTGGAGTGGTCTCTTTCCTTCTGACTTTCCCACCAATATCCTATATGAATTCCTCTTCTCCCCTATTGGTGCTACATGCCCAGCCAATCTCATATTCCTTGACTTTCTCATTCTAATTATACTTGGAGAAGAGTACAAGTTATGAAGCTCCTCATTATGCAGTTTTCTCCAACCTGCCGTCACTTCATTCCTCTTCGGTCGAAATATCCTCCTCCCTTAATGTCAGAGACAAAGTTTCACACCCATACAGAACCACAGGCAAAATTATAGTTTTGTATATTCTAATTTTTATGTTTTTGGACAACAGACCAGAAGACCAGAAGGTTCTGGACTGAATGGTAGCAAGCATTACCCGAGTTCAATTTCCTCTTAATTTCCTCCTGAATCAGGTTTCAGTCTGTTATCGTTGTTCCCAAATATCTGAATGGTGCCACATATTCAAAACATCTCTTTCTTATCTTTGTGTCATGATTTTGCCCTGCATTTTGGTGACGAGACAGCAACATATACTTAGTTTTCTCCGTGTTTACTTCTAGACCAACCTCCTTACTTGCTTCAATTAAAGTTTGTGTGTTTTTCTTTATGGTATCTATATTATCACCCAGTAGATTCACTTCATCAGCATAGGACAACAGCTGATGTGTCCACTTTAATTTCAGTCCCACCTGATTTCCCTGACCCTTCCTAATGGTATTAATGCTTAATCAATTAAGCACAAAGGAGAAGTTTACATAGATTTTAACGAATATTAACGAATTTTCTTTAAAATTTATGGAAACGAAGGAATTACGCAAATCCTTTTATCCCTTTAGTAGTTACGCAAATCCTTTTATCCCTTTAGTAATTACAGTGGTCACAAGCTAAAGTCTGAACACTTTTGTTTATACAGAACTATAAGGTTTATTTTGGACTCTGTCCATTGTCTAGTATTGACTGACTGTCATTGACATTGTCTGACTGTTTTTGTCTTATATATATATAAGACAAAAACACAGCGTTTCGGAGATTGAATCTGTCTGCCTCCTCAAGTGGAATGGGGCAAGATAGACATACTCAGTTAGACCCGTTAGACCCGTTAGAAAGAGTTAGTTTCAATCACTGGACGATTCCCGGTCAGTAGAGAGCAGCCTATAAACACTTGACAACAGGTTCCATCAGTGGGAGACAATAATAAAATCACATTAAAAGACAAGCTAAAACATTTGTGCCAAGCATGCACATGTCAAAATTGTGATAAAACAGTGGTATGGGTTAAGTTCCAGGAATTAAGTTAAAAACGAGGGTAAAAATATAGAGGATGTATAACTAATTATGCAGATAAAGAATCATGCCACCAGGGCGACTTCTCGAAATAAGACTAAACTCCAGAGCAAAACTAGCAGATGTAGCGGAAGACACTTTTGTTTATAGCCAGGAGAATGTCTTGAGGCAGACGCAATGTGCACTAGGAGTGAGGGTGATTTACAATCTTAGAAGATGTATGGCCGGACTTCAAATCTGGACGTATAAGAATCTTTCATGTTTTTAGAAACCTTTGAGATATATAGATCTTATATCTATTGATGCTGGGGGTTGACGAATAAGGGGATGAGGTTTCGTTAGGGGTGGATATGGGGGTGCGGGAGGGATCCAGACTTCCAGACTAGGCGCCTCGCCTCTGAGGAGACGGACGGATATGTACACTTGGAAGTGGAAACGTCGGGAACTAACTACGTCATCATTACCGGAACTGTACAGGTGATGATCTTGGCGCCGGGGTGGAGAGAGAGGGGGGGGCAAACCAAACATCTGCCTGTACCCCATATATTTTTTCTTGGAAATAAGTCCATTTTGAAGAAAGGAAGGTAATAAATAAATTATTAATAGTAAATATAAGATATGTACCGAAGAATCTTTCTAACCTGAATATTCTAGGGTCGAATATCATAAAACCACGGTCCGCAAACCCCCAGTGGCTTCTCTCCTACATCTTTCATTTCATGGAATTTTATTTATGACAAAATAAATGCGTGATTTAAAGAGTAGCATATATATATATTAATTCTATAATTCATTAGGTTGTCAATGATGTGTAAATTTAACTCCAATTTTAGCTGTGGGTGGGAGGGAGGATAACGGACTGTGTTAGAAATCCTACTCACCCTTCACTCATTCTCTCAGTGGACTCGACCAAATCCACTGCGCATTGTTTTGAAAGTGGACAGGTCCAAAATCACGGACTGTACTCATATAAACAATACAAAAACTCCGTGGTTTTAGTCCGCAAAGGATCTATACCGACCGAGCGACCGCCGCTTGTCGGCGAAGTTAGTGTCAACTTTAGCGGATAGAGGGTGTCGCGTGGTCAGCGCTACGAATCCCCACGGCCGTTAATTTCTGTCTTCTAGACCGGAGCCGCTATTTCCTTGAAATATCTCCTCAATTATCCTCACGAGGCTGAGTGGACCCCGTTCCAGACCCACTACTTCTCAGAACTCGGACCTCTTAGTCTGTAGACAGGAACTCTGACCACTAGACCACAGAGGGAGGCCTGTGCTCATGTAAAGTCGTTATATCGAACCATGTACTGGATTTTTCTCTGAATCTCACAAATCGCTTAAAGGTGGCTCATCTTTATAGTTAAAAATGTGCCAATCACAGTGGCCGCGGGGTCTAAGGCATGAACCGTCTTTACCCACTCGAACACTGGGATCATGGGTTCAAATCACATTGAAGGCATGGATGTCCGTGTGTGCGTTTATTCTGTGTTTGTCTTGTTCTCCGTGTAAGTAGCGGCATTGCGAAAGGCTGATCCCCCGTCTAAGGAGTTCTACCGACTGTGTAAAAGATCAAAACATTGAAAAGCAGCCAAGGTTCGCAAGGCCGTGGAGTCATAGATAGTTAAAAAGGGTAAATCGGGGATAGGCTTAATTAACCATGACATCTTGAAATCTTATAGAGCAGTGGATGTATAGTTCCGTGTATCCTTAATTTCGACGCCAGATGGGAGTGAGTGGTCAGTGTCCTCTGAGAAGGAGCCCGCAGTATCCATTAAATAAAGCCTCGCCATAGCTCAAGAAGTTAGTCGCTAGCTTCCCACCTAGGCGGCCCGGGTTCGATCCCGGGTCTGGTCAAGTGGGATTTGTGGTGGACATAGTGGCGCTGGGGCAGGTTTCCCCTGCCAATCTTCATTCCACCAATTACTCCACAGTCACCCTCACCTATCATCTGGGGCTGGTACAATAGGCCAGAAGTGGCCGCAGTACAAAGGACTTAGTCCCACCCCACTAGCAATAAAAAAACCATTAAATAAAATGCTGGGTGGGCCCCAGCATGGAATTTTTTCTTGCAAATCGTTTGCTTACCTTACCAACAGTGAAGGCTGTGTCATAGCTCAGGCGGTTAGTCCTGGTTTCCCTCCGTGGCGCCCCGTGTTCGATCCCTGCTCAGGATATATGGGATTTGTGGTGGACAATGTGGCACTGGGGCACGTTTTCACAGATTACTACGGATTCCCCTGCCAATTTTCATTCCACCTATCTATCATCCGGAGCTAGTACAATAGGCCAATTAGTGGCTGACGTACCACGTGGACTCAGTCTCACCACCCCAAGAACTAAATAAAACTACCGACAGTGAAGATGTAGTTAGTACATGTCTCCGAAACGGTGGTAGATTTCTACTAGACTACGGTGCGGGACTTTGCGGATGGCAATACACTTCATAGCCACTGCCAGGAGAAGCTCCAAATTGAAGGGAAGGGCTTTGTTTGTGACCGCCTTTTGTCCCCGGCATTTTACGAGCAGTGACCTTAAGAAGTGGGGTCGGCGTTTCTCGTGGTACTGAACTGGGTCAACCGTTCAACGTTGAACTTTGAAGACCTGCATTATGACCGAGGATGAAAAATTGATAGTACAGTTCTTTCTTCTAGAATTTGTGGCCTTTGGCCACTATTGATCTAATGTTGATCATTCATTTGAAAAAAGTATGGGAGCAGGAGTTATGAATGAGTGCAAAACATGGTCAATTTCTGAAGAGGATAAAGTTATTTGCAAGGGAGAGGGAAGTAATGTGGAAGGTGGGTGTACGGATTACTGAACAAGAAGTTTGAAAATTCAGAATTAATAAATAATTGAGGGAATTATATAAATTCCTTGATCTGGTACACGATATTAATAATGATAATATTACAAATGTTTACGGGATTAGAATTATTAGAAGACTGTTGTCTAACATTATTTTTGAAATTACTCCAAAAATTAGAATAAGAGTTTAAGGGCATAGACTAACATGTCTGAAAGATGGTGAGATTGATTTACGAGAACTCTAAGTGAATAGATGGAGTTAAAAAAGAGAGATAAGTTTTCGTTTTTCGTGGAAGAGACCAGGGTTCTTAGAGGCTGTGGGATCAAAGAGTGTGTTTATAATGACTAATCACTTTTGTTATATTTAAGATTTCATTTAGACCCAATTTACAATAATTTTTTTGACGTAAAAAGGCAAAGTATATTTGAAAGAGTTCCGTTATCGAAAGAGGTTTGGAATACCCACATCTATTGGCAGGTGGAGTGTATGTTATGTCTTGTGGTATAATTTTATCTGTGTTAACAGTAGCAGAACATAGATATGTTACCTTTTGCTTTAGAGTCTTTGACACACGGAGCAGAATATACGGAGGTAAAACGGTCGGTGCGTGTAGCAGACTGCTGTTCTCTGCCCTGTTTTCGCAAACCCTATAATCTTAGTCACAATTTCAGGCCTCAATTCCATAATATATGAAAAAAGGTTCCCTAAATAATTAATTTTACGGAGGGGAATTGGAATAAATTGACATTACACCGCCTTTGTTCTCAATGGTTCTGTCTCCAGTTTATCTTATTCTGGTATTATTAGCACACGTAGTCCGATAGGACACAATAACTGTGTATCCCTCATTAAAAAGGGCAAAATGACAATAGAAATTAGAAAATAAGATCATTTCCTTTTTGTTGCATTTTTTGTGCCCAACCGTTCGTGTTTAAACAATGTATTCTTGTTTCTCATTAAAACAAATATAGATGTCGAACTATTAAGAACCAAGCCGGCGATAAGTCATTTTCATCAGATGCAGTTAATTCACAGAAAATTTAATAAATATCTAAAATATATGAAACATATTGACAATTATAATTAATAGTTTATAAATAGACTTTAAAGGATTCTGACGATGGTGTATGCAGTACAGAACTATAAGGCTTATTTTGGACTCTATCCATCGTCTGGTATATATAAAACAAAAAACCACAACGTTTCGGTGACTGGATCTGTCTCCGTCCTCAGGTGGATGGTCTTTTTCTAATGGGCCCAACTGAGTAGGTCTATCTTGCCCCTACCCACCTGAGGACGGAGACAGATCCAATCTCCGAAACGTTGTAGTTGTTTGTTATATATATATACCAGACGATATATAAAGTCCAAAATAAGCCTTACAGTTCTGTACAAATAGTTTAAACTTCTTTATTTATCAAAATATTTACATTGGATTCAGGTTATTTTATGTAAGATATGAAGCTACGCCATAATTTTGATCATTTTATAATATTGAAAGAATTTAAATACTAGATTTATTGTCCGTTCAGGTGTTGTGATTATGTTTATCATAAGCTACTTCATTTTTATAACATCTGATTATAATAATCAAACACTATGTAAGATTTGAGGCTTTCACGGCGGTGACTATGAAGAAAGCAGTCTTCTGGGATAACACCACATATACACGGCGCCAAATCCCAGAAGACTGCTTTCTTCAATAATCAAACACGTTTGTTTTGAGGTATAACTACAAAAATGCACTCAGAAGCCTCTGGTATTGTCGTTGGTGACTCTTCACTCGGTTTCATAATTTCATATGTTCTTGACTCATCTTCAAATATATTAATTCTTGTAACTGCCCAAAGCACCTTCCGCAGCTTAGGTCTTTCATATTCTTCTTGTGGTTTCTGTTGTTTTCCTGAACTCTCACCAGAAACCACACCAACAAATGTATCTGTACCACAAGAAGTGTCACTTGTATATGTTTTGGCTTTGTACTTAGGACACTTCTCAGAGTTGTTATAAGAGCCTGTGTTTATTGATGTTGTGGGTGAATTTCTGAGTTGATTAGAATGATGGGATTGCTGCTCGGAAATATCCGTTGTCGGGCACAGACTTTCCACAATATTTGGTTCATCTGACAACCCTGTGCTCTTACTTTGCTTACAGGCTTCAGTGCTTGGGAAACATATCTCAGTGAACGGTCCCATTTCCTTCATATTCGAGTTAAAGTCACGATCATTTGTATCATCGTCATCATGACCAGTGACCTGTCGTCTTCTGGAAAATGTAGCCTCACTGTAAATTAAAAATTCCTTTTTTCTATCTGTGTTCTTATCCTGAGCTTCAAAACCTTCGAAATTCGAAGTACAGGAATTGGTATATTTGGAAATATTGTGTTTTTCTGAAGAATTATTTAATTTGGATTTTGAAGTACATAAAGATGTTCTGGATAACGCAGTCTGTTCAGATTCACCTGCAAATAAATTTTCACTTTTATTTGTGTCAGTAACTTTAGTCGAGGACAGTAGAGGTTCTTCCTTGATGCACCAAGAAACAGGACTTTCAATATCTGCATCTATCCCGGAACCAGTAGGAAGTTCATCAGTGAATTCTTTAGTTTGGTGATGCTTAAGAATTGGTTCAGTCAGTGGATTTTTTCCGTTGTTGAAATCTTTTCTAGTAGAAAGAGAAGATGGTTGAGAGGAGTTACATTTTGGCAGTTTGTTGGTGTGCAAATTGCAAGGAGACCTCGAGGTAGCAGGTGTGTGTTCAAGAGGCTGTTTTGGATTAAGTAATTTGTTTGTTGGAACTTGTGCAATTCGCTCAGTAAAATTTCTTTCATCAGGAAGTGATGCCACATATTTAGATGTATCTGAAACAGATTCTGAGAGACTTTTAGGTAGAGAGCCTCTGACACGTAGTAATTTAGAGAATAAATCTGTGATAATAGAGGATTTATAAGGAACTGATTCTGATATTTCCTCAGGCACAGAGGATACCATACGTGTATATTTATCAGAGTTAGTTATTGATGGATCATCCGGCAGAGACTCAGTAATAATTGTAGATTTATTCGTAAGAGAAGTTGATGCTTTTCCAGGCATATCATCTGTGATAGACGGGGATTCAGTAGAAAATGATATGGATGATTCTCTCGGTAGAATGGCCGTGAAAGACGTAGATTTATTGAAAGAATTTGAAGAAGATTTTATATGTGATTTGTCTGTGACAGGAGTAGAATGTGTTATGTAAGATGTGAACCGATCTCTAGGAAAGAAACTTCTATATGAAGTGGAAATATCAGAATGCGTTTCTAATGAATCAGTTCCGGGTTCTACCGCAAGAGTGTGCGGTTTTGTTACAGTGGATTTTGAGCGATATTCATTTATATAATCCTCCTGTGATTCTGTATAAGCCTTATCAGATGATTTTCCTTCTTTTGATTCAGGCGAATTTCCTATCTTTGTATGTCCTGCACTGTGCTCCACTGAACACTGCACTGTACATCCATCCTGAAAACATTGACGTTCTTCTGACCCTGCTGATATCGACGTACCTACATAATATTTTTGATGACCAGCTTTTATTCCCGTAGTATCAGAATACATTTGTGAATCAGTCTGTTTCCCAGAAGACTTCATGTAATGGCCCTCTGATTTTTGGGCTGACAGCGGTGTGAAGTTACTGGGAGATGTACTACGGTAAGATTTTATCCCGTGATTGTAAGAAGAAGTGGATGCAATAACTTGAGATCTTCTATTGTTTTCAGGAAATATTTTTGGTTGAGTTCCTGAAGGAAATTGTAAGACTGTCGATTGTTTTGCTATGTCTCCAAATTTATTTTCTCTCTTCCGTGATTCTTGTTCCACATTCATCTCCACGCATAGATTTGGCGAGGGAAAAACTTCGGTCTTTCTGCTGTTCCAATCATTACCTTCTCTTTCCGTTTTGGGCTTTGTATCACCTGACGTGGAGGACGAAATGTATTTGTATTTGTCTTGATTTTGGCAAGAAGTCGATATTTCAATCGATAGCAGATGCTTGACATGGCTTGGTTTTGAGAGTTCAATTGTAAAGTTACTTAATTCGGCTTCGCTATTTCCATTTCTGTGGTCATTGTTGTCGGTCTCTTGGTTCTGACTTAGAGGCAACATCGGTGGTTCCCCTTCTGTTCCTTGAAATATTTCCTTAAATGGAAAAGGAATACAGAATTAAAGGAATTGACTACAAAATCAGCTTTACTATTTATGAAGAATGCTTTCCTTTGGGACCTAGTGGCCTGTGGTATGGTATAAGTTTACAGACGTTTCGAAGGATGAACTACTTACATCTTCGTGGTCGAAATACAAAACTAGCTAGAAACCAGGCTCTAATTGTCACCACATTCTTCTGGTCTCTTTCTTCAATTATTCTTTAATCCTGAAGATAGAGGTGAAATTTTCCTTCGAAACGTCGGCTTCTCCCCAGACTACAGGGCTATAAGAACTTTTAAATTCCATTTTTACAGCCTGATTAACAACGGTTATTAATTAATTAAACTCGAGACACAGTTTTGGTGCAATCAGTAATCTCCCCAAAGGACAGAAAAATATCGTCCAATATACGATCAAATATATCTCTTGAGTTTCGGAATTGTTAGGTTCTTGAGATTCGTCCAAAAGAAATGCAGTTTCGGCAACAATACAGTTTCCGAAAAGTTTTGCTGTTAAAATGCCGGACGATGAGAGGAATTCCAAAAACCCAGTAATTCCAAGCAGTATATATATATAGATATTACAACCAATTCCACACTCGTTGGAAACTTGATCACATTCATGGCAAATTAGACAAAAGTTAAAGCTATCCCTGTAACAGGCCATGGAGGTCCATAGGGTTGTGAGACGTCGAGGGTCCCATATTTTCTAGACACTCGGCTCACAGATGGCGGTAAGGTTGTCAGCCTTACGCGCCGGCAGACCTTTTCCAGCAGGAGAATTCCTGGTACTCATTTCTGTTAGAGGCTGAGTCGACCCCAGGGCCATAGTGCGGCTGGAAGGATTTGGTCAATTGAATAATCCAGTGACCTCATCGGAAACCGAACCCGCGACTTCCGGCTTGTAGCATAGCGCCTCAACCAACTACTCTACCGCATTTCATGGCAAACAAACTGTTATCCATTCCTTTATTACGTCTGCCAAAAGAACATTCATTCGTATTACATTTCTTGTAAGATTTGAGGTTTTCACGGCGGTGACTATGAAGAATGCCGTCTTCTGGGATGTGGCGCCGTGTAGATCTTGTGTAAACCGACGTTTCTTACGTACATATTGCCTTCATTTTCAGGAAGGCGATACGTTCCTCCGAAACGTCGTTTTACACAAGATCTGCACTGCGCCATATCACAGAAGACGGCATTCTTCATAATCTTATTCTTGTTGAACTTAAGTTCAGAGAATTTTCGATTTTGGGAATAAATGCATCTTCCTGACTCAGCTTTACATTCCTCATAACATTTAATTCTTTTTATATGTTAAAAAAGACCGCCTCTGTGGTCTAGTGGTCAGAGTGCCTGGCTACAGATCCAGAGGTCCCGGTTCGATTCCCGGCGCTAACAGATTTTCTGAGAAGTAGTGGGTTTCGAACGGCGTCCACTCAACCCTGTGAGGATGATTGAGGAGCTATTTCAAGGAAATGGCGACTCCAGTCTAGAAAATCGAGATTAACGGCCTTGGGGATTCGTTGCGCTGACCACGCGACACCCTCTATCCGCTAAAGTTGGTACTAACTTCGCCGACAAGCGGCGGTCGCTCGGTCGGTATAGTTCACTTGTGGACTCAAGCCACGGGGTATGCTTTTTGTTTTGATATGTTTGAAAGTTCTGAAACATGCTGAGAAATAGTTGCTGCTAGAGAAACTTGTACATACCTCTTCTTGTTGTTTTCTCTTGCAAGAGTCTTCATTCGACTCCCTGCATTCCCGTGTTTCCCGTGTTTTCCCATGTTCGTCTCCACCTGTTCTACCGTGCGATTCCTTATCACCTGTTGGCTGGAACAAAGTCTTCCTCATTGTTCCACTTTCTTGACATGTCGAGTCGTGATTATAATTCTTTGCTTCAAGATTCGCTTTGTCTCTATTTTGATTTTGATTCTGTGTTTTTTCGTGCTTGGCACCACGTCCTCCCCAACCCTGTATATTACATGATATATCGATTATTGTGTCATCGATTCTGGGTCGATTTACATTATTATTTATGGTAGGGATATGAAAGTGCGTGTGATCTCGGTCGGTGATTTCTACATCGATTGTTTGGCGCTGTTCAGAGGCAGCTGTTGAGGAACATACATCGTCTGCTTGGGACTCCATTTCAGTTCTCTGTTCGGAGTTGGTAGACTTGATTGACTCAATCGGTCTGTTCGGAAAATTCGGCACCTTCTTTTTACTTGATAAAGTAGTAAGTGCTGGTCTTTTCCTGAAATTATAATTAAGATCATGAGTTATCATGAATTGAAAAAGATGAGAGAGCTATTATGAAATGAAAATTGTACGGATGGAAAAATTGTGACCTATTAACAGATTGCCGGGCAATTCAAAATGAAATAAATAATATAAAAAGTCGTGGAAATTAAGTTATTAAAGTTATGTTCACATAACACATACACATTGGTAGAGAATTTCTCCAGGTTTCTCTCAAACCTCTAGTCCTACGGGTTACAAAGCAGATGATGATCTAACATTCCAACTCCTTCCGGTTTCATCAGTGAAGCGGGGACCACAGGAACTTTTTCCTTTGCATTTAGTTCCAAACTGCTTACACTGCATATTAATCAACTATCGTTATGATGGAACTTGTAATTAGTGTTTTCGAGACTCGCGTTACAAAATCGTAGCAGAATTTGTCGTCGCATTCTGTATTATGTATTCTCTCTCCTATGTAGACGCCATTTTCAAAACACAGACGCCTCTAGCGGAGAAGAAGAGAATTACTTTTGTAGTTGATATTAGAAAAATATGAAGAGGCACAGTAGCTCAATCGGTATAGCGACTGGCT
This sequence comes from Cryptotermes secundus, assembly GCF_002891405.2. Taxonomy (NCBI): domain Eukaryota; kingdom Metazoa; phylum Arthropoda; class Insecta; order Blattodea; family Kalotermitidae; genus Cryptotermes; species Cryptotermes secundus. The sequence goes on from NW_019739237.1 coordinate 608,411, forward strand.
ACGGACTGGATAGTCTGGGTTCGATTTTCGGTAGGAGTAAGATTTTTCTTCCCCCTGGTTAACTGCATCCATACCTGTTCTGGGGACCCGCCCACCACCCTGTTCAATGCATATCGGGAGCTGGGTCTCCGTTCATGAAGCTGACCACTCGCTTCCTTCTCTTTCCGAGGTCAAGAATGGTGGATTTATACCTCCATTCCGCCAGACATTTTGGCGCAGTGAGGAATTAATTAAACACAAGAACAACTTTACTTTTACCTGATTAGAAAAAATATTCTTGATAAAATTAACTATCTATCGATGTGGCATCACTGTGAATAATATCTGAAACTGCAGCCACTTGCTCACGCTGGTTCCTCGCTCGCGGATTTCTTATACTCTTAAGATTGAGACGATAAGTTCCTCCGAAACGTCGGTTAACCAATATCTACACGGCGCCACATTCTTCATAGTCAACCGCCGTCGAAAACCTCAAAACGTACTTAGTATCTGGAACTGTTTACTGCGTTTTGAATTACCTTCTGTTCATAGATAATTAGAATTCAGGATACACGCAATAAATTACTGAGGCCTGTTTTGCAGTGAATACAAGTCAGATTTCAGCACCGATAAATCAATTTTTTAAGACTCTTTAGTGTAACAATTCAGGTTAAATGGCATGAAATTGTGGTCAATTTTTACATAAAATATTTCGTATTATTCTCACAGTAAACAACATTAACTAACTGGTCTATATAATGAAGAAACATTGAGTTTCCTGTAAAGGAGATACATTTTTAAAAGAGTTTTGAAAAGAAAGTAGCTCTGTTAATTGCCAAAACATTGACTGAAGTCTATGACACAAAGACACGGAAACTGACAGAAGATAATAAATGTTAGATAAATTATCTGTAACTAATTGTTATTCTTGACATGTAATTTAGTTACAAGCCCGTTGGTACACGTGACTTGTAACACATATTCTCAACAAAGCAACAGCACAATAATTAGGGAACAAAACAAATTCCGTGATTTTAGTCCGCAAGCGAACTATATCGATCGAGCGACCGCCGCTTGTCGGCGAAGTTAGTGCCAACTTTAGGATATTTCCAATATTTTTAATCTGTCGGACCACTGGCTATAAGTTGGTGTGAGCCCGGAAGGCCCTGCAACCTGCCATCTCGTCACGGGTTTTCTTGGATTTCCTCTGTCTTTGAGCAAATTCTGGGATGGTTCCCACTTTCCTAGTTGCTGCTTCTCGCTTCTCATGCAGTCCCCTTAAATTTTACTTCTTTTTACTTATTTTGGACTTCCTGCATCATCCAGTATGTAAAAGACAAAAGAGCACGATGTTTCGGAGACTGGATCTGTCTCCGTCTTCGGGTGGGTAAGGAAGGATAAACCTACTCAGTTGGGCCCGTTAGAAAGAGCTAGTCTCAATCACTGGACATCGTAGTCTTTTGTCTTTTACATACCGGATGATGGATGAAGTCCAAAAGAAGTACAGTCAGTGGTGGCTCGTAGCTAAAATTTGTGGGGGTGCAGCTCCAGAAGCGCACAGTTCCATACAAAGAGTTGGCTACTGACATTAAGCATAAGGATTATATATTGTATTGTACAAGTATAAAGAAAGAATTAAAGAAAAAAGGACTCATTATATAAATGTTATCGATAATATCATGTGGAAATTGGGGGTGCTGCAGTTCCTCAGTGCCTATACACGGGCCGCCCCTGAGTACAGTATACACCATCGTCTGAATCCTTTCAAGTCTACCCCTTAATATTGTTTAAAAGCAAACTCCATTCCTGTTAAAGTCACTAAAATTATTTTTGCACACTCTACAATTCGACGTTAATTAAAAAATATCAAAATTCCTCCGTTCCGACCTCAGTCCATTGTTTCTAACCATTCTAACGCCTTCAAGATCACTCTTTTTTTTTTCAGAAGTACAAGCGGGCGAAGCTTCTAACAAAGCCATCCTCTTCCCTTCCCCCGTCACATTAAAATGTCTGTCACATTTCCCAAGAGTTTTCATCTTCACATATTCTTATACCATAATTGTTCTCCCTCTCTCTCTTTCCTCAGAATTTCTTGTAACTCTCTCTTGAGCTAAGCGTGGAAGAGACATAACCTACTTCTATTTGTGTCGCGTGTGAAGGTTAAGTCAAGTCTGGATACTGTATTTAGGTCAAACTGTACACCATCATTAATATCATTGTTATGCCACATATTTCCTGTATGGCTTCTTATCTGACCTGTTTACTGTGTTTTAGACGATGTTCGAACTGGGGACTGTCATTTAACTCTCTTTTGGTGAAGATTTTTTTATTTATATTGAACTTTATAACTCAGATTCAGGAAACATTCGTATTATGATCGTGTGAAATTCCAGTACCTACGAAACAATTTCTCTCCGTTTACAATATACGAGTATTTTATTATCTGTAAAATTGACGTTAAAGTAGAGAATTGTGTTCTCTTTGAGAGTGAAGGAATTTTGCATCCGTTCAGATTTCCAGTTCCTTTACAAAGAGTCGAAATATTATGTTTGCAATATTCCCATCTGGATGAGATACCTATTGTTGTCTTTTTGTGGCTTGGTTTCTATTGTCATTTCCAATACATTTATTCGGTTTTGATGGATGAACCTCAGAAACTGCTATTCTTTCAACAATTGTTTTACAGTATCTTGTTTCGAATTAGACACAAGTATATGTAGGGCAGTAAATTTCGCTTTTTTTTAATGAATTACTTCTCTATAGTTGTTTACAATATTGTCCTCCGGCACTGCAATCTTCTATTTATATTTAGCAGTCTTAAATTTATGTAACAAATCTGTTTGTTTTGCATTATTTTTTGCATTCTTACGTAACAATGAAACAGAAGCATATAACTGAGAGGCAATAAGAAATATATTAATTGATTACTGTAAAGCCCTTTAAAATCTGTGGAGAATTACAAAGCTTAAGATCTATTGGGAAATTAGTTTCTGTCTACGTGAAATATTCTGTACTCGTAGAAACAAACTTTGCTAAAAATACATAACCTGAAAAGAGCAATCTGTAATCCACTTTATTACTGAATATATAAATCCTAGTATTTATATGTCGACTAGATTATTGAATTTACTGCATTACAGACTACTCACTCTTACTTTCATTGCCTTTGATTGGTTCTATCTCGTGTTCCTATTCTTATATGGAGCAAAATTTGCCATTTTCTGCTACAGACTGAGCACCAACATACATAAAGACAAAGTAGGAAGTATTTGCTGCCATCTGTTGGCGTATAACAAACATCGTAACAAAAAACGACGTTATTCACACACGAACAAGTGATTGTAGGAAGTACAAAAGATTAAATGCAATGCACTGAGTAATACAGCCATAAAGTATAATTTGAAGATTTCAGTGAACAAAAAGAAACAAACAAACAAAATTAAGTACATTCTAAAGGGTTCTGAAGATGGTGGATGACCAGTCCAGAAGCAAAATTAATTTTAATTATTGAAATTATGGGATTCGCTTAGTGGGCGGTGCAGTCCAACTGGGTTCACTCGGCACGGCGGCCACTGATTGGTCTATCGTAGCCTGCCCCGGGTGATTATGATGATGGAGAATTTGGTGGAATGAAGATTGGCAGGGGAAACCGAAGTACTCGGAGAAAACCCGCCCAGCGCCACTTTGTCCACCACAAATCCCACTTGACGAGACCCGGGATCGAACCCGGTCCGCCTCGGTGGGAAGCCAATGACTAACCGCTTGAGCTATGGCGCGGCCTATATGGATTATGGAATCATACGTACTAATTTTGCCTGTTTTTCTGTCTGGGTGTGAAACATTCTCTCTGACATTAAGGGAAGAACATAGACTGAGGGTGTTTGAGAACAGGGTGTTGAGGAGAATATTTGGATCGAAGAGAGATGAAGCGACAGGAGTTTGGAGAAAACTGCATAATGAGGAGCTTCATAACTTGTACTATTCTCCAAATATAATTAGAACGGTCAAGTCAAGGAGGATGAGGTGGACAGGGCATGTAGCACGAATGGAGAGGCGAGGAATGCATATAGGATAAGCCATAAGGAAAGAGACCACTGGGAAGACCAAGGCGTGTTTAGGTGGATAATATTGAAATGAATCTTAGATAGGATGGGATGATATGGATTTAATTGATGTGGCTCAGGATAGAGACCAGTGGAGGGCTCTTGTGAACATGGTAATGAACCTCCGGGTTCCATAAAATGCCAGGACATTCTTGAGTAGCTGCAAAATTGGCTTCTCCTCAAGAAGGGCTCAGCTCCTTGAGTAAGTAAGAAATGGGATCAGACTAAGAAACAACAAAGGTTTAGTCATGAAAATGAGTAGATTTGACCAGTAGGAAGAACATTGAATAACAACGCAAGTAAAAATGCACAGATAGTATTTTATAAAGCCATGGTTGCACAAAAAAAAAGGAAAGAAAAGTTTAAACACCAATAATGAAATTTTTTAGATGTTTAAGAGTATGTGCAAGGAAGGACCGAATAATAAATACCAAAACTATGGAAGAACCGAGCATTTTTAAAGCAAATAATAAAAATTATAAAACCCGGTTGACGGTGGAAACAACATTTTCTATGAATGGAAAACATTTTAACATACAACCAACAAGATGAGGAAATATAAGGCGCTCAAATTTAAAATGAAGGGACCAACATGCTCTTCAGTAAGACGGGAAAAGTCTTTCTCAAAATATGGAACTGTAGTACTAAGACTGTAACAGGGTCTACCTTAGTTTCTGGCCTCGATATTAGGTGACAGTTACTAATTATGAACTTCATTAGTTAATTTTCTGTATTCAATACTTAAAATATTCATTTCAAGGTTAAAAAATGCATTACCAAGAAAAATGTAGGAAAGTCATAAGTCTCAGGTAGTTCGAGGAAACTAAGATACTAAGACGTTTAGCAACAATAAAGGAATATAAGACAAATTAAATATATTGCAGTATGTATACCCGTTGCTAGGTGGTGGCAGGGAGATATGCGACTGTACAGAGGTCGTTGCTAGGCAGGGGCCCGCAAAAATACAACAGAGAAATGGTGTTTCTTCACAGTCCGCTAAGCAACAATTGAACAGCAATAGAGGAAATGTGTTTTCTATGCGGTCCAATCCGGGATGTTATAAGCGGTCAGTCAGTGAAAGACATACATATCATTTCCTCAGAGAGGATGTTACATAAAGATTATGACTACAAGGGTTCAGTTGCAGAAACAAATCTCTTGTCAGCCTCAAGAGGCTTGGCGCCAAGACGAACTGACTGGCGGTAAACCAGTAGTCGTGAAGTAACTCTGACTCTGACTCTAACTGGAGTGGAATGAGTTGTGAGTGAGTGAATGAGTGAGTGAGTGAGTGGACTGCTAATGTTCAGTCATTGTAAGCTATTGCTTTTAGAAACTGGTAATTGAGGCATGGGGATATTTCGGGAACCCAAAAGAAGAGGAAAATAAATCGTTCAGAGCCGTCACCAGGCAACGACTGGCGAAGACGCAACAGAGTAAGAAGACATGGTGTGTGCTGTAGTGATCCGCTGAGTGTATGAATTTGCGATAGCGCTATAGGTACCTGTAATAGAAATCTGTTCAATAAATACAATTACCAATCAAAGCCCCGTCTATAGTCACGCTCTATAAAATCGTGAGAACTGGTATTGGTAATGGGATGAAAACATCAAGTAAATAATTTGGAAAATACACACATATTTATTATCTGAATTTAACAGGACTCGCGTATTTTAATTCATGTTAGTATTACTGGGACCGCCTCTCTGGTCTAGTGCTCAGTGTTCCTGGCTACAGATCCAGAGGTCCCGGGTTCGATTCTCGGCTCTACCAGATTTTCTGAGAAGTAATGGGTCAGGAACGGGTTCCACTCAGCCTCGTGAGGATAATTGAGGAGTTATATCAAGGAAATAGCAGCTCCGATCTAGAAAACCGAAATTAACGGCCATGGGGATCCGTTACGCTGACCACGCGGCACCCTCTATCCGCTAAATTTGGCACTAACTTCGCTGACAAGCGGCGGTCGCTCGGTGGGAATAGTTCGCTTGCAGACTACAGGCCACGGAGTTTGATTTTTTTTATTATTGGATTGGTTGCACCAATGAGCAGAAATCATAAATTTGTAAATGTGAAACGAATAGAATAGATCATAATGTATTTTAACTGTTTCAGCGATGATGACGATGCGGTATTTACCGGTCTTAAGACCACTACAATATGAAACCATCTATCACAACGCACTTCATGTTGTGTTAGGTAATCATGTTTTCTTAAATCCCACTCATCAATCACAAGTTGTACGCCAAGTCTAAATTCTTTCTTGATGTGTCAGTCTCCATGGCAACTAGGCAAACATCCATATAACTTATATATAACACAGTTCTCTCCATGACGTATTATGACGCATACAAATCTATCATAAGCTTGAAATCTGATAACAGACTTCTCCGTCTGGCTCCTGTTATGTTTAAACATTACGGAGTAGTTTTTAGACGGTTGTCTTTGCAGAAAATAATCATCGAAAAACACAGCAGTAACAAACATATTTTTCTCAAAATTTAAATGGGTAGCGTAGTTGGTTGGGGCACTATGCCACAAGCCGGAAGGCCTCGAGTTCGACTTCCGATGATGTGAATTTCTTTCAATTGACTTAATCATTCCAGCCGCACTATGACCCTGTTGTCGGCTCAGCCTCTAACAGAAATGAGTACCAGGAAACTTCCTGTGGGTAAAGGGCGGCCGGTGCATAAGGCTGAAACCTCACCTCCATCTGTGAGCCGATTGTCTAAAGAAAATTTGGGGACCTCGACGTGTCATAACCCTATGGGCCTTCATGGCCTGTTAAATGTGTCAGCATGGAAACGGGATATGTCCCATGTGTATCAAAGAGGAAGACTGGAATCATAATTTGATTTGACGAAATTATGGACAAGAGATTTAGGAATGTGAGTGCATAAAGTAGTGTTAGGAGAATAATATGTTATAAGAATAAAGAAAATTAATAACATTTCATGTATATATTGATGTGGTGTTTGCCAATGCGCATTCTCCTTTCGTGTGAATTTCTTCCTATGATCTCACATTGATGTTCTGATTGTGTGTTGGCCTACTGCTACGTATTGTGATGTGTTGTTTCAGTGTTCTTACTTTCCTGCGGCCTGCCTCTGTGTGTTATCTGGGCGAGTGTTTGTGAGACTGCAGCTTAACTCGTTAAACATTTTTCGGAGCTAATAAATTTGCCAACAAAAATTGTATAGAAAACTAAAGAATAAGAAAAATGTATTTAACCTTCAATATACTCGTATTTTACAATATATCTTTAAGTTTCCGACATAATGAAACAAGAGGGGAATTATGTGCAAATATACGAAATTCAATATTTGTCATCGAACAATGATCTCCCGTTCACACTCTTATGTTTATTGAAATCTTTTATAATCAATAATAATTAGACGGAAGTCTCATTTCACCTGAAATTATAAATCTAGCTACTCTGAAGCTATCCCTGTAACAGCCCGTGGAGGCCCATAGGGTTGTGAGACGCCGAGGCTCCCATATTTTATAGACAACCATCTCACGGATGGCAGTGAGGTTGTCAGCCTTACACGCCTTCAACACTTTACCCCCAGAAAGTTTCCTGGTACTCATTTCTGTTAGAGGCTGAGTCTACCCCAGGGCCATAGTGCGGCTGGAAGGATTAGGTCAACTGAAAAATCTAATGACCTCATTTGGAATCGAATCCACGACCTTCTAGCTTGCAGTATATTGCGTTAACCAACTACGCGTAACACGCCTGTATTTTTACAGTTTTTAATATAATAATTGTAATATATTTATATTGAAATGTAACAAAATATTTAATTTTTATATATATTATTGAATATTTCTGTATTATAGGACCATGATGAAGTGGATCTGAAGCTACTGTAGTCTCAGTTGTGTGCGTCTTCACGCCCTGATATCGTCACTTAACAAGTTGGGAGGCACACCACAAACACGTGATCGCAAGTCGCTAGCAGAATTATGCGCAACAGAGGTGCGGCGTGTTTGAGCCTCAGTCTCGTACATGCTCTCAGAATCTGCTTTTGTTGGCAGCTTCCGGTACACAAACCGTACACAGAACGAAGACAAACTCTGCGGTAACGAAACGGGTTGTTTAAGTAAAAACAAAGTTTTAAAATAATAAATCACGGATACCATATGTTATCATGGAGCAGGGATAGCCTAATCAGTACAAGCTAGACGACCGAATTGTCCGAGTTCGATTCCCGGTAGGGTCAAGAATTTTCTCTTCTCCACTTCTTTCGGACCCGCTCTGGGGTCAACCCAACCTCCTATCCAATGGGTACCGGTGGTCCTTCCCCGGAGAAAGCGGCAGGGGCGTGAAGCTGAGCACTCACCTCCAACTATTGCCGAGGTAAAGAAAATGTGGATCTATACGTCCACTTCCCATACGCCTTAATGGTGTAGTGCTTAATTGGTTAAAGACAGGGACACCAATACGCTATGATGGATCCGGAATAGGCGATTCTGTACAGTGACTATGTTAAGGACAGAAGGCGGAAGCACTGTACTTCGATTTCCGTCATGGGCTAGACGATTCTTCTTTTCCCCATAGAGTTCACATCGGCCCTGGGGACCACAAAGCCTCCTATGTAATCACTACCAGGAACCTAACCTGGGTTAAAGCGACAGAGGCGTGAAACTGGTAACTGATCCCTACTTTGTACCTCGAATAAGAATGCTGGAACTACACCTCTGTTCCCCTACACATTTTCATCTTATACTCCGTGGCCTCTAGTCCGCAAGCGAACTATACCGACCGAGCGACCGTCGCTTGTCGGCGAAGTTAGTGCCAACTTCTGCGGACAGAGGGTGTCACGTGATCAGCGCAACGAATTCCCATGGCCGCGAATCTCGGTTTTCTAGACCGGAATGCATTTTCATGGTACTGTATTTCATTAAATATAAGAAATAATTTAAATTGCCTATGCAGTATTGTAGGGTGTTTGAGAACCGGGTGTTGAGGAGAACATTTGGACCGAAGAGGGATGAAGTGACAGGAGGTTGGAGAAAACTGCATAATGAGGAGCTTCATAACTTGTACTCTTCTCCAACTATAATTAGAATGATCAAGTCAATGAGAATGAGGTTCGCAGGGCATGTAGCACGAATGTGGGAGAAGAGAAATGCATGCAGGATATTGCTGGGAAATCCAGAAGGAAAGAGACCACAAGGAAGACCAAGGCGTAGGTGGGTGGACAATATTAGAATGGATCTTAGAGAGATAGGATGGGATGGTATAGATTGCATAGATCTGGCTCAGGATAGGGACCAGTGGAGGGCTCTTGTGAACACGGTAATGAAACTTCGGGTTCCATAAAATGCTGGGAAATTCTTGAGTAGCTGCAGAATTGGCGGCTCCTCCAGAAGGGCTCAGCTCCATGAGTAAGTAAGTAAGTATGCAGTATTGTAAGGTAAAGGTAAAGATATCCCTGTGCCTAATTAATTAACCATTATGCCATGAAGACGTGTTGAGAGAGTGGAGGTATAGCTCCGCCTTTCTTGATCTCTGCACTAGATGGAGGTGAGTGATCATTTTCTCGACCTAGCTGCTTTACCCCAGGGAAAAGAGCTCCCTCTCTTAGAACAGATTTGAACTACACAGAGAGGGGAATATATCTTCCCTGCAATCGAACCCGGCCCCTAATGCGTTGGGTTGTCTCCAGACTGTATGCCGTTACAACCCAGAAGAAACTAGTGATTGTATTGAAGTAAAGACAGAGAGAGGGACAGGAGAACGTATTCCTTTATATTTCTATCATCATCAGCAGCAGCAGTAGTAGCATCATCATCATCATCATCATCGAATAAGACAGCCTTTTTTGAGCCACATCCTTCCTAAGAAATTTCATTTCTTTGGATCTTGCAGCAATATATATTTATAGAGCGAAGTCGTCAACACTGTGTCCATCCCCCAACTTGGAGGGGAGAGAGCCCCTAGGGCTATTATGATGCAGAATCCTCCCTCCCCCCAGTCATTTCAAATGTCTTTTTAAGCTCTTTTTTCCCCTTATTTGCTGATATTTTATATCCTGTATAGAATCCTGTCAGAGCTCGTCATGTCAATGTGTCCTTTCCATATTCTTCTGCATCCACCAAATTCTGTTATTTGTGGAATTTCTATTTCCCTCATACAGTCTTCATACTTCTTTATGTTTTGTTGTACAGACCTGAGTTCATAACTACGTGTACATTCTTCATCTTTATCCCCATGCTATGCCCTGATTTATAAACTTCTCCATCTCTTTTTTGTCTTCCATAGTCTCTTTTCACATATATTTTGTAAGTCAATGCTTCTTCATGGATGCAGTCCATCAATTAATTGAGGATGTCCCTTTAATTTCCGTCAAATTTCTTCTACTTTTAGGATGACGGAACTGATTGAGACACTATACTACAAGTCGGAAAGTCGCGGGTTTAGTTCCTGGTGAGGTAATTGGATTTTTCAATTGACCTTATCCTTCCAGCCGCACTATGGTCCTGGGGTGGACTGAGCCTCTAACAGAAATGACTACCAGGAATCATCCTGGGGGATAAAGGACGGCCGACGAGTAAGGCTGACAACCAAGCCTCTACGTCTCACAAAACCTATGGGCCTTCACTACCTGTTACAGGGATAGCTTTAACTTTTGCACCTTACTTTTTTCCTTCTATTGTTTATTCAGTGAGAGAATTCCCAAAATAACACTCATGTTCCTAGTAGTTTCTTTTGAAAATCATAAAATACCTCTGTGTGACGAATTGAACAATACATTTTCATTTCCTTTGAAAATGCCTCATATTTTCTGTGAGCACAGGATCCGGGAACTGACATACTTCAACATGGATTATTTCATCGGATAATAATTCAAGGTTCGTTTATAGCGGAGATATTTCGAGTTCCCTTCTGTGTTACATCATGTAGATCCTAGCAACAACGCTCTCTAAGTAGCCTTTGTGAAGCACATCGGAGCCACAAGGCTACTGTTGTAGTGTTACTCAACCAGTGAGACGCAACCCACTAATGACACTTGCCGGCCGGATGAGTGAGGTGCGATATCTTGGAAATAGTAACTTAAAATGTGCTCCAGCGATTAGATATGTCAGTGTTGAGTTAAAAACAAACGTTACGGGGATATTCTCCGTTTCCATCATCAGGGTCGATGTGGTCAATAAACATACATAATTTTTATCTGTTTTTCAATTGATCTAATCCTTCCAGCCGCACTAGGCCCTGGGGTTTACTCAGCCTCTAACAGAAATGAGTACCAGGAATTAATTAAATAATTTTCCTGGGGAGTAAAGCGCGGCCGGCGCGTAAGGCTGACAACCTTACCGCCATCTTTGAGCCGATTGTATAGATAATGTGGAACCCTCAGCGTCTCACAACCCTACGGGCCTTCACGGCCTGTTACAGGGATAGCTTTACTTTTTTATGTATATCTAATGTAGTAACAGACGTTAGAATTCATTAGGCATTTTTCGCATTCTTTGTCTAAGCCTACGCTTTGTTAGCTACTTATGACTTCGCTCTTAGTCATTTCCAGTCCAATGCGTTGTCTAATGACACATGAAGACTGACGTTTCAAGCCATCTTCCACTAATAACACAAACAAATATTCACTCGTAAATGCATATTTTCTATTTATACTACAGTTCATATATCCATATGAACGAGTATCTTGGCCTGGAAACCCGTTGTTAGGCAACGACCATAAAATAAACAGATATTCAATGTCAGCTGCTATGTAATGGCCACAACAGACGCACACAACAATAGAACATTTGGAAGCGGTGTTTTCTCTGTCGTCCGTGCCGAGGTTATATAACAAGGGCCAGCTATCATTAGAACAAAGAAACCCGTGTGGAGGCGGAATCGAATACCTCAACCGTGACCCTGCGAGTCGTAGGAGGCGACGAAAAGGGAAGTCTCAAAACTGAGACAGTAAAATATGGTCGAGAGTCCCAAGGGACTCAGACCCGAGGAAGACTGCGCTGGCAAGAGCCAGCAGCATATATAAAAGACAGACCCGTCCTTTCGTCAGAGAGGGCGCCCCAAAAAACAAGACCGTAACGGTCAAAGCAGTAATAAATATCTGGTCATGAGCCCCAGATGGGGCTCGACACCAAGACTTACTGACTGACCGTCAGTCGCAATGTGACTTTGATTTTGACTGTAGAACAGAGTCTTGATACGGCAGTGAGAAATCTAGGATGTTAGTGTGACATGGCCGCCAGCCTAGGAGTTGTCTGTCGGAGCAATGGATGAGTTGTGAGACACTCGCCTGCCAGTAAGGACGAGAACGCGGAAGTTGAGGGTTCTACGGCGTTGAAAGCCGTCACCAGGCGACGACCAGTAGAGGTACAGCAGACCGAGAAGAACTGTAAATTGCGTAAATTAATGATAGCGCTATTGTTACTTGTAGTTACGATCTGTAAGTGTGCAGTAAATCAGATTACCATCCTAAACTTCGTCTATAGTCACATTCATACACGTGACAGTATTATAAAGCACCCACAAAATAGACAAGATACACTGTAACAAAACACCTGCCTCTTGTTCTTGACCTACAACGAAACTTCTGTTCACGCAAATAATTAACGCTCGGCAAGTAATTACTACGGTAATTTGAACCTGCCTAATCACAATGATAATTCTCCCAATTACAATATTTTTTCATAGAATTTTAAAGAATTTTTAAAAATAAAATTCTTAGAGCCATGTACTGTTTTCGCTCGCTTGGAAACCGGGTCGTGGTTCAATTCCTACTCAGGGCATGGATGTTTAGTTTGTGTGTGTATGTGCGTTTTTCTGTGTTTGTGTACAGGTAGGGGCCTTGCGACGAGCTGATCACCTGCCCAAGTAGTCCTACCGAATTTGTAAGATCTAGAAAAACCGAAGTGAACGGAGAAGTTCATGGAGATAGGCCTAGGCCCACTGGGGCTGTAGTGCCAAGGGAAAATAATTCTTAAGAAAAGAGAAGATTTTTTCTTAATTCAGGTTATGTTTTCTATTAAACACACTGTGTTAAAGAATGTAAGCTCAGAACGGGTAAATCTGACAGTAACTCCAAATATCGTAGTATATGTTTCCATAAATCTGGAAACTATTAATAACAATTCACGTAATATTATGTATTAGGAGTATTAAAATTACCTTGAACTTTACCTGCTTCAATATTACTTTTGTTGATTAAAGCAACAGCAACATTAGCTTTGAACACTCAGTTGATTTGCATCGCGAACAAGAGTAAGGGGCTGCAGGGAGCAGAAATTGAGGGCACTTACGGGAATTGCTCTCTGGCCCCGAGACATAACTCTTCACTGTGGACGCGCAGCCCGATCATTACGCAATAGTACCATGTTTGTCTGCAAGATGGTGGAACTGCGAGGGACAGAAATACAAAGAGGAGGAATAATAGACAATCAAACGGAGTAAGAGAGGAGCAGAGACAGGAACAGGAGCAAGAAGGAAAACAATGAAAGTTAATAAGAGAAGGAAAGACACAGGAAAGTAAGGTAGAAAGAGAAAGTTGTCCCTGTGCTTAACTAATTAAACACTACGCCATGAAATAGATGTATAGAACCACATTTTCTTGACCTCGATACTAACTGGAGGTGAGTGTTCAGCTTCATGTTCCGGCCGCGTTATCCCCGGGAAAGGAGCCCCTCGGTACTCATTGGATGGAAGCTCAAGAGACAGGAAGAGTAAAAAGAAGATAAAACAATGGAGGATAATAAGAGAGGAGAAGAAAGAGGAAGAAGAAGAAACAATGAAAGTGAGTAAAAAAGGAGAGACAGAAAGAACATTGTCGTTTTCTTCTGATTTGCTTCCTTCTCTACTCCTTTTACCATCAGTCCCCGATTGTGTTTTACCTTTTCGCCCACCTACTCTGCTATTATCATGTGGCCTTTATGGCTTCTAACTCGTCCCTCCGTCTCTCCTGACCTCCCTACACGTCCAACTTGTTCACCCTGAACCATTACCTCTCCCAAAATTCTGTTCTTACAGAAAGATCACAGGACATTTCTGATTATCTCTCTCTATTCCTGATGGTTCGCTGATTATTTCTCTCTATTCCTGATGGTTCGCTGATTATCTCTCCTTATTCCTGATGGTTCGCTGATTATCTCTCTCTATTCCTGATGGTTCGCTGATTATTTATCTCTATTCCTTATGGTTCGCTGATTATCTCTCCTTATTCCTGATGGTTCGCTTATTATCTCTCTCTATTCCTGATGGTTCGCTGATTATATATCTCTATTCCTGATGGTTCGCTGATTATTTATCTCTATTCCCGATGGTTCACTGATTATCTCTCTCTATTCCTGATGGTTCGCCGATTATTTCTCTCTATTCCTGATGGTTCGCTGATTATCTCTCTCTATTCCTGATGATTCGCTGATTATTTCTCTCTATTCCTGATGGTTCGCTGATTACCCCAATTCTTTGATCGTCTACCCTGCAGTCTGTATACCCACTTAGTTATCCCGTTGGCTTTGGTTATAAAATATATACAAACTCCGTGGTTTTAGTCCGCAAGCGAACTATACCGACCGAACGTCCGCCGCTTGTAGGCGAAGTTAGTGCTAACTTTAGCGGATAGAGGGTGTCACGTGTTCAGCGCAACGAATCTCGACGTCCGTTAATGTCTGTTTTCTAGACCGGAGCCGCTATTTCCTTGAAATAGCTCCTCAGTTATCGTTATGAGGCTGAGTGGACCCCGTTCCAGACCCACTACTTCTCAGAAAATCTGGTAGCGCCGGGAATCAAACCCGGGATCTCTAGATCTGTAGCCAGGAACTGTGACCACTAGACCACAGAAGCTGTCGGTTATGAAATATATAAATGATACAACTCTAAGTTTGCTTTCTTTAAAATGGTTTAACTTTCAAAATTATGTGAAAAAACCTTAACTTCTTTCCAAATGACGAATAAATTTCAGATATCAGAGAGTGACTGCCCTCTAGCCAACTGATGACCAACCCAGCTTTCCTATCTGATTTCCTTCATCAGAACAAATTTAATCCGAACCCATTGCGGGGGGAAGGGAGGTGGTTTCCTCTTTCAGTTCTCCCGCGTAATGGTGCCATGTATGTCTGCCAAAGTTAACTGCAATAAATTGAAAATGGACTAATGTGAAAATGTGCAATAAATTTAGACGTTTATACTTTTATGGCTCATAGAACTCAGCTTCATGGTTGGTACGCCTGACGGATGACATCCGATTACAGGGTTGTCGTTACTGCCAAAATAAAGTTACTTTTCCGACAATGCGAGAGGCTTTTGTTTCCCAGATGTTAAATTGCTAGCGGTCCCAATCCGAATTAGATGTACATCACACATAAATAAACAATTCTGCGGGGATAATTATGTTTGTGGGATGTTCCTTGTGCTTTTGTTGCGGACACAGTCTGAGTTCCTTAGTATTTATACCGTAAGTAGTCCATTGTACCAGCCCCGGTTGCTGGACGGGAGTAACAGAGTAGCTGATGTAATGAAACTTGGCAGGAGAACAGGGAATTATGAGAGAAAACCTGCGTCAATGTAATTTTACTCCCCCTGGAAATTCCTACACGAACAGAGGTGGGAGTGAACCGGACTCGCCGCCGTCAGAAGTCAGTGATTACCATCCTGAGTTACGCAACGGCGAAGTTAATAATTACAATATTATTTTTCGTTGATTTATTTAACAAGGATTTATCTAAATATGCAGTTCTACGAACTGCAACGAGAAGTTACTCTGTATGATAGAATGTGGACGCTCTTAGTATGATATTAATTCTTTTAAGATATTCTTTCAGTAATTTCTCTGATAATTTCACGTATGGTGAAAATTGTACGCATTCCTTCACGAAAAATTCCTGCAACATTTTTAACCAAAATTCTTTACCTGTGGTTTTAAGCTGACTTGGATTCAAATTTAATCCCAAGATCACAGCAAAACCTCCTCTAAATTGTAATTACATTAACTGCGTAAGGTAGTGACGGCGAATTGTACTCAGACATTGAATCCACATGTCGGATGTCCTCCTTTTGACGGAGTCAGTTACTGTAGCGGTACCACTCTACACTTTTTTTTCCTTGGAGGTTCTTGCTTCGAATATAGGCCGGGAAACTGAGGCTCATCGTGGGTTTTGAAAGTCCTTCCAAGCAAATTCTCTTATAGTACGCTGATAAAGCCACTATTGTTTTTCTTTTTCCAAATTCATTCTAGTTCAATATTCGCCGAACACCGTGGCACATCACAGCGTGTAGTCTGCATACTGAAAATGTCGTAAAAGAACCATTAAAATGCCGTCCCTATGGCGAATGGACCATGAAACTGAGTTCTATGAGCCATAAATGTAACTTTCAGTAAATTAAAGTCAAATGGAAATAGGAGAGATTTCAAGAGATGCTTCAGAAGATAAGATAGCAAGTAAGATGACGTAATTGAGGTTCTAACAAAAAAACTCCGTGGTTTTAGTCTGCAAGCGAACTATACCGACCGAACGACCGCCACTTGTCGGCGAAGTTAGTGCCAACTTTAGCGGATAGAGGGTGTTGCGTGGTCAGCGCAACGAATCCCTACGGCCGTTAATTTCGGTTTTCTAGACCGGAATTTAGGTTCTCACGGAGGTGGTTATCAATGGTTATATGTATAACGTCATATATTTCAGTGAAATTATTCGACGTTTCGGAAGAGATTTTTTCGTCCGTCTTCAAGGTCGAAAAGTAATCCAATATAGAAACCGTGAGAAGCAAACGGTAAACTGAGCTAATATTGTCGCCTGCTTCTTCTCATTTATTACTCTGTTTCTTTTTCATCTCTGAAGTTGAGAGCAACGTTTTTCTCTCTCCGAACTACACGGCTTTAAAGTCCAGAATACCATACCTTTGATTTAGGTCAATGTCTGTAAATATATATTTCTCTGTCGCTACCTTTAAGTGTACATCATGGTTAAGCAGTTAGTACGTTATGGCACTATATGCGCCTGCTTAAGGGCTTCACTTTTTCTACATTCAACTGGAACTTTATTCCTTGTTTTTCATTCAGGAGGAGGGAATGAACATTGCATGCGGATCGGTTTACCGATTCAACCAGAGAAGCCGGCCCCTTTCTATGTATACAGAAGGAAAGTCGATTTAATTTAGAATTCTTCCGCCAGATTGAGGTAGTTACAATCGACTCGTTGTGGTTTACCTAACTCTTGAAAGATGGCGTGCACCGTTGTCTCGATAACAGAGATCGATATTCTTGTTACTGCAGTTTTCAGTTAGATGGAAAGTACAGTAGAATTATCGGAACGACAGGTAGNAAAGATGAACATCATCAGAAATATATTTTCTTCTATTTTAATTACTCTAGGATGATTTGTCAATGTAATTTTAAACCGCTTATACACATATTTTTAAGGAAATTCTCTGCCGACCTCTGTTTTGAGAAAATTCTGGTGGCGCCTGAATTTGGTGGCTGCAGCCACCTACTGACGCTGATTCCTCGTTCGCGGATTTTTCTACCCTGAAGATGGAGGCGATACGTTCCTCCGAAACGTCGGTTTACACTAGATCTACTAAGACGACATTCTTCGTGAATCTCACTCATATATATATATATATATATATTGATTCGGCGTAGTTGAGAGAATTCGCATTTTCTCTGCTATGCAGTTTGTCTGTGGCAAATAGTTATGTATCGAATGAACTAGAGACGATAATGGTAGTTAATGCCTAAAATTGCTGCCAGATGACACGAGTGTTGCAAAATGGAATGTGAGTGAGCCATAGATGACCATAGAAGGTCTTGAAAGATTCGAGATTTCAGATTGAAAGGGTTCAAATTTGTTCGCATGTTCACAGGAGAAAACACATATTAAACGTATATGCGTTCTTATTCATCTTTTAATGCCGTATTAATCTTTGTGTTCATTAATTAACACACAAAATCTTTCTGTTTTAGATATACATAATTATATTGCAGATATATCGGACAGAGTCAGGACTCTTTCATTCTTCATGCGGGTGTAATATCCGTTGAAAAGTCAGCGGAAATATTCACAAATTCCAATGTTACTTCTTCCATTTGAAGCTAGTGCTTTGGTGATGACGGACCGCCTCTGTGCTCTAGTGGTCAGCGTTCCTGGCTGCAGATCAAGAGATCCCTGGTTCGATTCCCAACCCTACCAGATTTCCTGAGTAGTGGGTCTGGAACGGGGTCCACTCTGCCCCGTGAGGATAATCGAGGAGCTGTTTCAAGGAAATAGCGGCTCCGGTCTAGAAAACTGAAATTACCGGCCGTGGGTATTCGTTGCGCTGACCACGCGACACCCTCTATCGGCTAAAGTTGGCACTAACTTCGCCGGCAAGCGGCGGTCGCTCAGCCGGTATAGTGCGCTTGCGGGCTAAAGTCACGGAGTTACGACGATGACCTAACCGAAGAACTGTACAGGTTTTGTGAATTAGGCCTGTTATGTGGGTGGAGCCTGAGATGTATGCCAAAGAATAGCGGGGCAGTGGTATCACTGCAGTGTCAGGGGGGGGGGGGTTGCGCAACGTAACTATGGACTTATTATAACCCGAGAACAGCCTGAAATCCCAACCTTAGTCAGTGGGCTCGACCAAACCCACTCGCATTCTGTTGAGGGCTGCCTAAAAACTGCGATTTCAGAATATTGCTCATGTATAGAGTGGACCAATGGGATTGTCTGAGATGGGAAATATCAGATTTTACCATTGAAGTTTTAACGGACGTTTCACTAGTTAAATGTCTGTACATTCTCACTCTGTACAATCACAATGCCCCCAGGCTCAAGTCCCGGCCCAGAAACCAGGTATACTGAATGAGAATTATCATGATTTTCTTCAGCCGCTTTAAGAATTCTGTGTTAAAATCTCATCTGGCTAAGACGCGTGATGTTTCTGATCTATCAAATAATGTGGTCATGGGTACTATTCCCACTCGGTGAAAAGATAAATGTTCAGGTTTCTTCGGTGGTTGTGTTGCCATATTTGAAATGGCCCGATCCCTCATCCAAAGTGACTTACGAACTTCCTGTGAAAGTCATAATTCGAAGTGTTAGCTCTAAATCGAAGCAAGACAGAAAGTTTATTCGGTAAAGCTGGGAAATGAAGAAAGTAATTGAAAGCATTAAACTCATTTACACTCATATTAAATATAGATGATTTGTGATCAAATACAAATGAAATTTACCTTCAAAATTATTAATTTGTTAGATAACGCCTTGTTCTGCGCACTGACTTCGGCAACGAGAACGACAAGACGTACAGTAGTATAAACACCGGTCCCAGCATTACATTATATTAATAAAGGGATGGGAGAGGCGTGAATGAGATATCTGCTGTATTCCATTGAATATCTGCTGCAGCCCATGAGATATCTGTTGTATTCTACGAGATATCTACTGTATTCCATGGGATATCTGTTACACTCCATGGGATATCTGCTTTGTCCTATGGGATATCTGCTGTATTCCATGAAACATCTGTATTCTATGAGATATCTACTGTATTCCATGGGATATCTTCTTTGTCCTATGGGATATCTGCTGTATTCCATTGAATATCGGCTGCAGCCCATGAGATACCTGCTGTAGTCCATGAGATATCTACTGTAATCCATGGGATATCTTCTTTGTCCTATGGGATATCTGCTGTATTCAATGAGACATCTGTATTCCATGGGATATCTTCTTTGTCCTATGGGATATCTGCTGTATTCCATTAAATATCTTCTGCAGCCCATGAGATATCTGCTGTATTCCATGGGATATATTCTGCAGTCCATGCATTTTCTGCTGTATTTCATGGGATATCTGTTGTATTCCACGGGATATCAGCTTTGCTCCATGGGATATCTGCTGCCGTCCATGGAATATCGGCCACATTACAATCAGTGTTCCGTTAATAGATTCGTCTTTGAGCGCAATGGCGTCCACAGTTTCTGGCTGTTCATCACTTGTTTGTACACTTGTTACGCAATGAAGCTTGAATAATGTGATGACGCTGGTTCGGTGTGACCGTGAGGGGAAATCCCCCCTTCTCTATGATGTATTGCTCTTCGCGAGCTGTAAAATAAAACGATCCTCTCTCGGTCGGCACCCTTCGCTGTAGAATGATGCTGCAATTTCCTAACGGATCCAGCTGTAATGGCTATCCATAGAAATGTTGAACTGCATTACCATAGTGACTTCTGAACCACTTTATTTCATTGCTAGAGGATCTATTCTAAGATCTGTGTTCAGTTTTAGAAGGGGGATTGACATAAGAGAGGCGTGGATATTGGATACAACGAGTGCCGTGGGATTCATGTACAAATATATCGGCCGATCACAGCGGCCGCGGGCTAGAAAACACGAAATGTCTTCGCCCGCTCTAATATTGGGATCGTTGGTTCGAATCCCACTCAATGTATAAATGTCTGTGTTTGTGTCAGCGGTTTTGTGTCAGGCTGATCCCCCGTCCAAGGAGTCGTACCGACTGTCTAAGATTAAGAAAGTGAAGTGACACAAAGAGTTTCCCGGATGCCCTGGGCTCCAAGTGGGGGCAACAAGAATGGAAGATGAAAGAAGAAGATAGATATATCGTGAAGTTAGCCTAAGGTGATAACGTTGGTTATTTAACGACGTTTTCGGTGTCGAAACGTAATAGTTTTTGACGGTAATATAATAGATGAATTGAAAAAGATTTGGAAGGAAGTAGTAGTTGCTTAATCGATGTACTATTCTGGAATTTGCATGGAGGGACTCAGGAAGACAGTGATAACCTTCAGTCAGGATAACCAGTGAAGCTGCCAAGACTGAAAGGAAGGTACTTCTGAATGCAAGTCTGAAATGTTACGCCTAGACCAGTCTGTTCTGTCTTTTGTCTTGTATTCTGGAGGAGACAGATTCGAATCTCCGCCAGGGCATAAGGTATTCTGACAGAAATTTACGTTGTTTTACTCAGAACCTCTGAGGAAATTCCAGAAGAGTGCCTGCGTCAGTTTACATTAAGGAACATGATATAGAAGAGGAATATTTTGGAAAAGAGAAAAACGTACAGAATTCTGGGTAGGAAAAATTAAAAAAATATCTACTTGGAAAACATTGATGTACATATACGAGGATACTATTAAAATGAATCTTAAAGAAACGGGATAGATGAGTGTGGAGTGAATTTATCTGGCTCAGGACCGGGATTTGTGGCGGGATCTTTTTATGTCGGTAATGAACTTTCGGATTCCTCTTTCCGAAAATTTATATTCTTTTTAGAATCTAGATGATAGAAAACACCAGAAACGTAGTCATTAAAAAAATGAAATGTGTCTAAAGCATTTTTAAGACTGCGTCTTTGTCACTTAGTGGCATTATAATGAAGTTAGAAGATTTTGTGTTTACTAAAAACGTAACATTGCAGATCTCGTTGAACACACATGACATAGTTAGGTGAGAGGCCGAAGTTTCGGAGGTACCTATAACCTCAATCTCCAGCGTCGAAATATAAGCCAATCAAAAAAGAAAAAACCAAGAGGAACAGAAGACAAAAAGAGTTCCATAAAGTTTCAGTCTCTCGGGTTTTACTCCACAGATGGCACTAGCGGTAGGTACTACATGTCTTTACAGATTTTCCCAATTTTTTCCTAAGCATTGGTGCTCATGCACTTGGTTTTGTTGGCTAGGTTTGTAGCATAAATTTTAACTCCTTTTCTGTCCTATATACACGCATATGCTTGCCCTGCGAGGCGTAGGAGGCGACGAAAAGGGAAGTCTGGAATCTGAGAGAGTAAAATATGATCACTATTACCATGGGACTCGGCCCCGAGATTGACTGCACTGGCGAGGGCCATCACCAATTGTAAACGACAGAGCTGTCCTCTCGTCAGAGACAGCGCTCCACGTCAACAAACCAGCAACTGTCTGACATTAATAAAAATCTGGTCGTAAGTCTCAGATGGGTGCTTCATTCCAAGAGAGACTGGGCGACTGACCGTCGGTCGTAACATAAAGACTCAGACACAGACAGGAGTTGTCCAGTGATTGAAGTTAGCTCTTTCTAAGGGACACAACTGAATAGATATCTTCCTCCCTTCACCTGAGGACGTAAACAGATCTAGTTTTCGAAATATTTTATAGTTTTTTGAATACCGGAAGATGGACAAATTACAAAAACAAGAAAAAAAAACCCAGCAATTCTGAGCTCTGCATGCTTGGTTTACATTTCGACTCTGAAAATATAAGTAATATATTCCTCCTAAGCGTCTTTCCCTCTCTCTTTCCGAACCACGTGACGTTACTCTATTTTAGACAAAGAATAATGGCCCAGTAAAAAATAGAAACCACATGAAAAGGATGCAGTGTTTTCATCGATCGGGTCCCCTACATTTTGATTCAAGAAATCATTTCTGCATTGCCACATGAGAACTAGTGCAGACCAAACATTGGCGTGGGCGCCTGGGAAGGCGGGGTGCAAGGGGGGGGGGAGCTCCTGCAGTCAGCGGAGTGGAAGTAATTGCGATCAGATCGTTCTTCGGCAATAAAGTCATCCATCTCTCTCGAACCAATTCACAGTTCGTATAGATCTGTCCTCTTCCAGAGTTAATATTGACACGAGCCGCTGGCTAGATAGCATCTGATGGCAGAGATTATGTTTGCACAAAGCTTTGACTTCCTGTGCACAGCATTGCCGCTCTTCTGACGCGCCGTGTGCAAAGCTGCACACAGTGGTAACATGCTACATCACGGGGTAATGACAGTCGTAGCTCTAAGAGTTTCACGTTACGATTTTTTTTATAGTGAAATGATTTCCCTCAGTGTGGCCTGCTGTTCAAACGGGACTTCAATCAACCGAAATTTCTTCCGAACAAAAACGAAAAACATGCAGACGAAAATGGGAAACAAAAGAAAAGTAATTTCGCCCCAGTCTGTACTCTGTTTTTTATATGATTTCTATCCTTTTACTCGTGTTTTGACAAGGGGAAATATTATGTAAAAGAAGAAGTTCTGGGAAGAACTAATTGCCCAGTTTCCTTTGATACGACACGGACTGCATAGAAAAGAAAAAAATAGGAAGGACACAAACAGAGAGGAAACTGATCTCATAAGTTTCACAAGCTTCAAAATTCTAAAAAATAGTTGGGTATACAGACGGATTCACAGACAGCAAGGTGATTTTATAAGCCTCGTTTTTATCAAAATAAGAAAAGTAAGCTAAAAATTATAAAGAGACCACTGAGAAGATCACAGTGTAGGTGGGTGGACATTATTAAAATGGATCTTAGAGAGATAGGATGGGATAGTATGGATTAAATTGATCTGGCTCAAGATAGGGACTGGTTGAGGGGTCTTGTGAACACGGTAATGAACCTTCGGGTTCCATAAAATGCTGGGAAGTTCTTGAGTATCTACATAATTGGCGGCTCCTTGTTCACGTCCTTACTGTCCGGCGAATATCTCACAACTCACTAAACTCTTAGGCTTGTCCTGTTTATAACACCTCGGAACGGATCACACAGAGAAAAGTCTATTGGGCCTCTTGTTAACTATAGCACGGACCGCGTAAGGAAAACCGATTCCCAGTTACCACATTGTTGCGTGTTAGAAATCTGTTGTGGTCATTACCTAACAACAGAAGCCGGGATAGATCAGTCGTTATAGTGACGGGCTACGGGCTGGAATGTCCGGGTTCAATTCCTGGTGCAAGATTTTTCTCTCCTCCACAGCG
This sequence comes from Cryptotermes secundus, assembly GCF_002891405.2. Lineage (NCBI taxonomy): Eukaryota > Metazoa > Arthropoda > Insecta > Blattodea > Kalotermitidae > Cryptotermes > Cryptotermes secundus. The sequence continues at coordinate 632,174 of NW_019739237.1, forward strand.
TCCAGACCGACTCTGGGGCCAACAAGAGTCTCCTTTCCAAAGCATAACGGGAGCTCTTTCCCTGAGCTTGAAGCTGACCACTCCCCTCCATCTGCTGTTGAGGTCAAGAATGTTGGAGCTATGTCTCCACTCCTCCATTTGTCTTCATGGCACAGAGCTTAACTACTTAAGTACAGGGACAACTTTGCCGTTCTACCTAGCAGCAGCCGTTGTTTACAGAGCCATTACCTAGCAAGGGCTGTTGTATAGCTGCTTATTTCGCAGTCGTTGCCTAACAAATGGCCTACGTGCCACAATATGGAAGTGCTGAAAAGGTGACGTCTTGTGAGACGTAGGAGCATGGTCGCAGGTAAGGGAGCAAGCCAGGCATTTGTTCCCTCAGAATTTATTGAGAAACTAGAAATTGAAAAGGGAAAGAAATATATTATACCAAAAATTAGCTGCACTTTTAAATTTCTTACTTCTTGTTATTATTATGTTCTGAATGTTCTAAGGTGATTGGTAAAACTGTTCTTAAAAGGTGTCAAAACGTAAGTTTATGAACAAATTACATGGCTGTCTCCGTCATCCTGTGAACAGATGACCTTGAGGCGGCCGATCCTAGACGTAATTAAAGAGGGTGACAGAACAGAGAAAGATTTTCCTTTTTAAATGTTCAAAGGGAGCAAAATATTTCAAGTTAAAGACGGAACTACGTAATGGCTGCAATGTTGCCGTTACTATATCTGTAACCAGAAGGCAAATACGTCGGGACTGCAGCGTTGCCGTTACTACAGCTGTAAGCAAAGTAGTGATGTAGCTGCCTTTGGCTGTGAGCCAGGGCTGTGAGTTATGGTCCTTATCTCTGTTCACACTCGGCAGCACCCATTGGGGGCTCTCGCTGCCCCTGCAACTTGGATGTACCCGCTCGGCTGCTGTCACAGAGATCACTTGCTAGAACTGGGAACGCTTCTCGCAACGCGGCATTCCCTGCTCATTTCTCTATTTGCTCGTTCAGTTTTATTCTTGCTCTTTCCTTCTAAGTTTATCATTCTTTTCCTTCCTTCCTAAATCGTCTCATCTCTCCTTCTGCCATCTTTATTTCCTTCTTTCGTCTCTCTTCCCCCTTTATATTTTTCTTTCTGATTTCTTTTTTTCTTTTTCATATCTTGCCTCTTTTCCTTTATTCAATTTTCTGTCCATTTTAGCTTTCATTCTTCTCTTTCCTTAATTTTTTCTTGCCTTTCTTAATTCATTCATTATTTACCATTATTCCTTCGTTCTTCCTTTCTTCTATCCTTCTTCATTCATTCCTTCTATTCTTTGTTCTTTCCTTCAGGTTTCCTGCCATCTTCCTTCCTTCCTTCCGTCCTTCCTTCCTTCACTCTTTTTTCTGCTCCTCTTTCAGCTTTTGATTTCTGTCCTTTTTTCCTTATTTTTTTCTTTTTCTATTTCTTTAATTTTTTATTCCATCTTTGCCCCATTTTTCTTTTGCTTTTCATAGTTATTTCTCTTCTTCGGTTTTCGTTCTTCATTTCTTCTGTACTTCTATAATTCTTCATTCATTTCCTCCTTTCCTTGATATTTCTTCAACTTTCCTTTTCTGTTTCTTTCCTCTTCCTTTTTTTAACATTCTTTCTTTTTCATTTTCTTTCATTCTGCTTTTGTTCTTTTCTTCCCTCTTTGTTTTTTTCTGTGTTTATTTTTTTTTACTCCTCTGTTCTTTCAGTCTTTCATTTATTTTAGGTTGTTCCCCTAACTCTCTGTGCCTCATCGTTTCTCTCTGTTCCCATCTCCTCTCGACACACGCACGCACGCACACACACATGTTGCTTATTACAGCACATATCAACATAAAGGGTTTGACGCTTTTCCACCCCAACTCAGCTGCAGGGAATGTAAGAGGGGTGCATTGTTACAGAGGGCGGTTTATTAGGGAAGTCTCTGTGTGCAGTTTGAAACTGATTCTATATCAAAAGTCTTCCCCTCCCCTGGCCACGCGACTTATAAAGCTCCGTCCATCTTTAATGAAGTCAGATTTCGTGACGGTCTACACACCGACCTGTGGATTGCTGCCTCTGACAGACAGCCGCCTAGCGTCATGCACAGTAAACTCTACAAAAGGTTCTGCACTCGGATGTTCACATCGAATACAACACAAACTACAAAACAAGCTCAACATTTTATCTGTGTGAAACATCTTTGAGGTTATGTCATACCTTGAGCAGCCAACCTTACGGAAAAAAGTCCCTGCGTCTTCGGCGAGGTCTCCGGTTGAGGGATTTTGAGTGGCAACGTATGTTGAAATGTAATCTAGCGACGTTCTAATGATGACGTAAGGATCCGTGTCACTGTTTCATGACTCATCCTCACAGACGTTTAGGACACACCATACCACCAGTAACTGATTATTTGTTAGTTGGATTTGAGATCCTGACAGGGCTGACCATGAAGAACACGTCTTCTGGATTGTATTGCTGTGTAGTTCGGAGACAGCCAGACGTTTCAGAGAAAAATGTAGCCTTCAACCCCACGGTCGAAGAGTAAACTGAACAAACAAGCAGGAAAGAGAACGAATGCTTGCTTTCTGTGGCCTACTCTTCGATCCTGAATATAGTAGTCACATGTTTCTCCGTAACGATTGTAAACGTCTTTCAGTCTACATGTTAACTAACTGTATTCTTAATGACAGCAGTCAGAAAAATTAAATTCTCCCAAAAGTACCAGAAGATGATACGTATATCAAAGTTTTTCACTAACATTCTGGATATTTTCCACCCTTCCAGGCTTTTAAATTACAATTCTTTTATCACGTAACAGGATAAGGCTTGAAATCCTAATTATTTTGATCCGTTCTCTCAAATCCTAGTTCAGCGTTGTGGTCAAGGAAAACTAGCGACTGTTACACTAAGAAAAATATTAGTCAAAGACACGTTTCTTATACGGGAAGATGGACATTATATTAAAATCCTACTGCAGTGTGGGATGTGACATATTCCAGCCGTGCTACCGCCATTATAGGTGACAGCTGACGAACAAGGAACCTTACTCTACATAATTATAATGCTACACCTTATAATAAAACTTTTACACACACTATTTCAACGAACTTCTAGAAGAGATTAGCTCCGCCGGTTATATAAAATATTAAAACTGTCAGTAAATACCAAATTAATCACGTAATTTAATTGCACAAATACGCCCTCCCTACACCACATATAACAAGCTCTGCATTGGACTTCGTCCATCCTATTTTAAACTTTTCAAACAATATTAAGAAATCCACTACACTCGTAAATTATATTTCGTATTTTATCATTTAACATAAGAAATGATTATATTTTTCATGGCAAAAATTGATCCATGTAACCCTGCAATTCAACAATATGTTTTATTTATTTATTTATTTACTGTCCAAAAACATAAAAATTAGAATATACAAAACTGTAATTTTTTCCCGTGGTTCTGTATGGGTGTGAAACTTGGTCTCTGACATTAAGGGAGGAACATAGACTGAGGGTGTTTGGGAACAGGGTGTTGAGAATATTTGGACCGAAGAGGGATGAAGTGACAGGAGGTTGGAGAAAACTGCATAATGAGGAGCTTCATAACTTGTACTCTTCTCCAAGTATAATTAGAATGATCAAGTCAAGGAGGATGAGGTGGGCAGGNCCATGAGTAAGTAAGTATTTATTTATTTACAAACCTTAGCTCATATAATCCAAACTTGTACCGGTTGAATATAATTAATTAAATTAATTGATTAAACCATTGATATAGCGCCGTTCCTCCGAAACGTCTGTTGACTTTCAACGGACTACACTGCAGACCCCGTCATAACCACCCAAGATACAAAAGCCTTCACATTCACAGGCCTGAGTCATTGGATCCTGCATCCTATTAGTTATAAACTGTAATGATAATTTATGATCAGAGATATCTTAAGTGACTCCCGCGAGAAATTTTACACAAACGATATACAATTCTGCAGCACTTTATTCTAACTTTCGACGCCACTGAAGTTGAACTTTCTTTTGCGTTTGAAATATTGTGGGTTTCATAGTTATTCATTGATTAGAAATTATTAATATTTTGTTGTATTCGTTGTGTTTTCCAAATTCTGGACGCTTTACACGTTGATGTACACGAGTTTCTATGTGTATTCCTAGTGTTAATTATTTATCAAAGTGAAACACGTTTTCAACACAAGACGTTAGGTTCCTGAAGTTCAAGGACCAGTCTTTTTTTTTTATATTTTAACCCCTATTATCCTCTAATTCTATTGTTTCCGTCATAAAATAGACGAGGGTAAGTTATACAATATATCGTAATACAGTGTACTAAAGTAGTCAAAATTAATAAATTATTTAATGTTCCTTTCGGATCATTATAAGATACGACCAGAGCCTCCAGGGCATTACAGCTGGATCGTTAAATATTAAAATCGGAAAAACTGGAGCTTTTATAAAATTAATGAACAAATAAATTCGAGTTTAGAGGCGTAATTCAGAAAATTCGGAATTGAAGTCTAATGGTTATGAAACCGTTTAGGATAGATCATTGAAGGTCGCAGTGCTAGGACCGGTTTCATAACTCACCCCTCATACTCAAACCTTTAAAGACAGCGTTGGTCGGTGTTGCTGCAGGCCCTAGCCAGCACAGTTTTTCTCTTTATTCTAAATAAGATACAAAAATTCAACCTGTACCTCACAGGAAACACATTACATCTCCCTACAAATCCTAACCGGTTAATGGTGTTTAGGGAAACAGTCGCTGCTTATTGTGAGAACCATACGGAACACACAGATACACTCTGTGGGCAGAAAACTCAGTCCGTGCCTCACAGGAAACTCATTACGTCCCCGCTACAAAACCCAACAGGTTAATGCTGTTTAGTAAAACAGTCGCTGTTTACTGTGAGAACCATACGGAACACACAGGTATACTCTCTGGGCAGAAAACTCAGTCCGTACCCCACAGGAAACACATTACGTCTCCGCTACAAAGCCCAACCGGTTAATGCTGTTTGGGGAAACAGCCGCTGTTTACTGTGAGAACCATACGGAACACACAAATACACTGTGTGGGCAGAATGTAGAGTTTCACTATATTCAAGCTTGTGTTACGTAAAATAACCACTGTGCCTTAAAGTGTTAACTTAATTCATAAATCGGGAAAACTGTTTTGTTTACTTCAACTTCAGTACACGTGTATCTTGTGGTATTACACTTTATGGATCACCCTATATATAAGCTGATTTAGGCTTTACGTGCTTATAATGAACAGATCAGAAAGATATAAGCTGTTCTTCCCCTGGGGATCTCATTACTGACGCAACAAAGATTTTCACTGGATGCTTGAACAACGAGAGGATTAGGACAAAACGATTACGTACCCCTGACGACTTACTGACTGTTCTTAAAATATTTCATATATTCGCAAAAGTGTGCCTGTGATTTCGCTGTGGAGCTGAGGCCTATGTGTAAATATATTTATTCGAAGGAAAGGACTTTAGGATTCCTACTTTAAATTGAGGTATTAATGAAGATGAAACACAATATTCTGGGATGTGACACGGTATAGTCTGGTAGACGTTCACCAATGTTCCTACTGAACGTAATGACTCGATCTTGAGACGAAACAGTAAGACAGGAAGCACCCAGAAGGAAAGCCAATAATCGAAAACAGAGCATGTCCCACTAGTCGTGTGCCCAGGAGAGGGATTTGTTTCGAATTTCGGCCGGGATATCGACTAAAATATCTGAGGTTTTCGTCATGTTCCTCAGTTCCTCCAAGTTCATCTATTATACCAAGGTTATAATTCATCGTTCATAATCCTGTCGTATGACACTGTAGATTCTCAGTGCCGATAGCGTCGTTAAATAACGAACTAAGACGAACATAAGCAGTTGCTGCTAACAGAGAAAATGGGAACTGATGGATTTGTTTTCAAGTTCCGTTCTTTTCCTGTATGATGCCACATTATAGAAACCACGTGCTCTGAATTCTGTGTGCTTCTTGACTAGCTCACTCTTGAAAGATAAAAATTTATTCATGTTCCTCTGAAACGTCGGTCGGCTTTCAAAGCACGACTTTATATCCCATAAGATAACGAGAAGTTCTGGGAAAAATTAATCACCTACTTTCCTTTATACAACACGGACCGCATGGAAATACACACGCCCAACAATTTTTGTTTCTATTATTGCGTGTGTATTCGTTGCAAGGTTAACGATTTTACAGAGCAGTTGTGTAGCAAAAATAGGTGAATTTTTATCGTACCGTTGCCTAACAATGATAGGGAGATACTCAGATAGAGACAAAGACTAATGGGAGGGAGCTCAGCCAAAAAGACGGGGTCTCGGAGTAGCGTAGTTGGCCGGAAAGCCGAGCTTTCTATTTTCGATATCATTGAATTTTCAATTGATGTAATCCTTCCAGCCGCACTACGGCCTTGGGTTCGACTCAGCCTCTAACAGAAATGAGTACCAGCAATGTTCCTGGGGGGTAGAGAGTGGCCGGCGAGTAAGGCTGAGAGCCTTGCCGCCATATGTGAGCCGATTGTCTAGAAGATGTCGCGGCCTCGACGCCCTCTTACGGGGGTAGCGTTACCATTTTTACATACATACGAGACACAAGGTTTGGAGATCGCATAAGCCTATTTTTTTTTTTTTTTTTTNTTTTTTGAAAATAAGGAAATTAGGCAAAAAATCTTCACCTTTCTTGATCTGATCACACACTAGGCGAAACTATTTTCACTATCTTCGTTTCATTTCGTTTCTCTTGGGTCCGAATATTCCGCTGGGCGAACGCAGCAAAATATTTTTATGGTCTTCATGACAAGCGAATACATTGCACTTTGTATTGCTGGGAACGGCACGAGGCAGTTACACCTCGGACCCAATGAAGCTGGCCTACGGATGTGAACAAAGGAAGATAACGGAAGACCATTAGTTCTAGTGGTGTGGAATGCGATTCTAGTGCCTTACGGTGAACACGGAACCCATTGTCTTCTTTCTAGAGCCTAGCTCATGTCTTCTGGACATAATCACATACCGGAACAAACTGGAACATTCCCCAGGATGTTTTTAACGATTCGTGGAGTCAACGATACTTCAGTGTCGGATTGGCCTACAAATCTATCTATCTATCTATCTATGGCTGTAGAGCCCTTTGCTGAACCTTGGCCACTTTTTCACTTTCTTAACGTATATCCGTTAGGACCCCTTGGACGAGGGATAATCTTGTCGCAAAGCCGCTACCTACACAGAATAACCACAAGCAGACTTCCATGTTTCGAGTGGTATTCGAATCCACGATCTCAGCATTCGAGCGAAGGAAAGCAGGCCGCACGACCACTGTGATCGGCTATTGGATTATAAATATCATTCATAAATTGCATTGTAAAACCCGAACAGGTTAATGTAGCGGTAAAATTCTGTACTTACATTCAGGAGGTCCTCAATTTGAGTCTCAAGCGGGATATTGGTTATGCTCACTGAGGTCTGTAGTGATTTTCTTTTTTCCTGTTCATCAAAGCAAATGCTGAAAAGGACCTCGATCGGTCACGACTTGTTCCTTTCAAATAATTTTGTTTACTATTTCTCCACTAGGTAATATAATAATCATCTTGCCATTTGACACGATACAATATGCATGTTCAGAGCGTCCTTAAATAAGTCAAAAACCAAATCCACTTTAACCGAAACTGAGAATTTGGAAATAAATACGAGGATGTAAATTCCATTAGAGTAAAATAAGATATTAAAAAAAAACATTTTGTTTTACTCCTTTACCTAATTGACCTAAATTTAGGTTCTCCGTTCCCCTACCCCTCCCACACCACTGCTTTCACTTGTATACTTGCCCTTCCCCCCTTCCCTCTCTGCTCACACATAGCTGTGTTATTTCCAGTCTGCTTTTACCGTTCTCACGGTCTTGTCGCTTGCAGATTTCTTATACTTTTTCTTCTACCCTGAAGATGGAGGCGATACGTTCCTCCGAAACGTCGGTTAACACCACATATACACGGTGCCAAATCCCAGAAGACTGCTTTCTTCAAGAATATATGTTAACAATATTTGGTATAAACGTCATCCATTTTCTTTTTATTCAAAATTGTCACAGCTCTAATTATGAAGAGGACTATCTTCTGAAGTAGTGCCGTAGATGTTCACCGACGTTTCGGAGGAACATACTGCTTCATCCTTCATTGTTGAAGAGTAAACCAAGAAAGGAACCAGCCAGAAGTAAGCTGCAAGCAGGAAAATTCCAGAAGATATAATTATTATTCGTATCCTCCATTGTTCTCAATACATTGAACGGTTGTTGTCACCATATTCTGAGGTATTAATGTGTAAGAAATATATTTTGTATTTGGCTTCGGTTTTAAGTCAATCTCCTTGTGTTATGTATTAACAGTTTTTACGATAAACCAATTTTGAAGTAATATTTTCAGCATAGTTCCATTAAAAGAATTCTTTGAAATCAATTCAGTATTATCTGAGATGTTTTCAAATTCCTGCGAATTTTCTTTAAAATCTGTGTGCCTTTATAACGAACCCTGTGGGGCTGATCCTTCTGTCATTTGTGGACACCATGAATGCATTCCACATCTAATTTCTTTATATTACATTTTAATATTCGACTCTTGGGCCTTCCTAATGGTTCTTTCAGGTTTTCCTGCTATCAAATATGTATATTTTTAATCCTTAATTTTCATTATGTTTTGAAGCAGTCGCGGACAGCCGACAAGGGGTGGCCCTCCAGCTTGGGCGTTGGGCGTGGGGCTAACAACTCCTCACCGTAAAAAATCATTATGATACGAAAATGAACACAAAAAATAAGCGTATAGGATGTTGGTGGGAAAGCCAGAAAGAAAGAGACCACAGGGAAGACCAAGCGTACGTGGGTGGACAATATTAGAATGGATCTTAGAGAGATAGGATGGGATGGTATTGATTGCATAGATCTGGCTCAGGATAGGGGCCAGTGGAGGGCTCTTGTGAACACGGTGATGAACTTTCGGGTTCCATAAAATGCTGGGAAATTCTTGAGTAGCTGTAGAATTGGCGGCTCCTTCAGAAGGGCTCAGCTCCATGAGTAAGTAAGTTAGTTTTGGCACGTAAACCCACAGAAATTTATATGATGAATTCAAACCAGTATTGATTTTGTCTGTCAATGGAATTAATCATCAAAGTTTAGTTAATATAGCTGCATGTTACATATATATACATATATATATATTATGCGCCTGGCAACATACACACATCCCCTCACACCGATACTGACCTGGTTGCAGCTAGGCAAGGGGTACAGAGTGTAGCATGTAGTAACTTTCCAGGGACTGGAAGTGGAGCAGAAATAGGCGTGGCATGAATTTCGCATCTTCAGACCACGCCCCCTCCCCTCAGTGGGCGCCACCCGGTCTGCCAAACTTTGTTGGGTTAAACTCTCCCATAGGGGCAGCGGGGTGGAGGGTTAATTACAACATTTTGAAGTAGAAAGCACCTAACTCACTCCCCTTATCAATTAACAATTTCTGTTTCGTTGTATTTCTGTTATTCATTAAGGAAATATTGACTTACGTACATCATGTCTGTGGGCTGCTCCATTTGTATGTCCCCTCTAAAAATAGTCAAACGAATTGACGAATTTGTGTTACATTTTTGCACGAATACAGACCACTACAGACCGAAGTTTTAGCAGAATAACTTGTCTAAATTAATAAGATTTTCTTGCGTCAAAATTAATGATGGGATTATTCGATTTCTCCCCATGAACACCAGCTTCGATTGTGCAGAGAAATATGACGCCGTGTAGTCTGAAGTTCACCGACGTTTCAGGAGGAACGTGCTGACTTCATCTTCGCGTTAAAACATATGTTAAGAAAGTAATAAGAGGGAAACTAGCAACAAGTTGTCAGTCTATAATTCTAAGTTGCAGAACCTAAAGAAAATTATAAATAAACTGATGAAATTACCGCTATATTTTAACCACTTTTAAGTATAATATCTATATATACCTTATATTATATACGAACACTGCAGCTTTCTTTTCGATATGAAGTTAACGCACACAAATTAGCAATAAAATTAATGCAATATCATCCCTGTGCTTAATTAATTAAGCACAACGCCATGAAGATGTATGGAGGAGTGGAGGTACAGCTTCATTCTTTACCTCGATATTAGTCGGAGGTGAATGATTAACTGCACGCTTCTGCCGCTTTACCCCGGAGAAAGTTCCCATGGTACCCTTCGAATAGGAGGCTAGATGAACCCCAGAATTAGTCTGGGGGCCTATGTAGTAGAGAAAAATGTTCCCTTTCTGAGAATCGAACCTCGGCCTTCCAGCATGTAACCGGTCGCTATACTGACTCAGGGACATCCGGATTAGTGTGATATGGGTTGTTAATTTATTTCGTGGTACAACAATATATTCACTATTATTATTTTTATTATTATTATATGGGTTGTATGTTTAACAGAAGATTCAGTTTGTGGTCTTCGGAGTTAGAACATTGTTGCGTTTGATAAGCGGAAACAGAAGTTTCGGAGGAATATATTGCTCCTATTTTCAGGGAAGAAATAGAGATGCTATTTTTTCGGAGACGGCTGTAAAAGATGATGTTTCATGTCTTCTTTTTCCGAAACGTCTGTGATCATCTACCACACTACACATTTTCATAATTCATACATTTGGAACATGGAATAAAATCTTATGTGAATTTCTCATCTCTCCATACGTACTGCATGTCCAACCCACCTAATATTACATTGTCTATTCTCCTATGTAATATGGCAGTAGTAAATATTCAACTGCCCATACGGCATTTGATAATCTCTGGAGTATGTCTCTCGATATTGCGAAAACAGTCCTGCCTCAATTTGAAAATAAAAAAAAACTAACCCAGGGTATCACCATTGTCCACGTTCTTTTTACGCTTCGACTCTGAAGATCGATATATCGCGTTCCTCCATAACTTCAATAATCATGTATCGAACTACACGGCATAGCACCCCAGAATACAGTAATCTCAATATTAATATTTGTCACGTCTTCACAAATTTGGAATAATTTTAGAAGAGAGAAGTTAGGAACCAAGTGTCATCATTAAGGGCCCTGTCTTCTGAGATACTATAACGCCATGTAGTCCATTCAGAAATCAAACCGAAGTTTCGGAGGAACATATCGCCTCCATCTTCAGCTTGCTACCTGCTTCACGCTGGTTTCTCGCTTGGCTTTATCTTTGACCATGAAAATGGAGACGTCATGTTCCTCCTAATATGTAAACGACATATTCCTCCGAAACGTCTACATCTTCAGCTTGCCATCTCCTTCACGCTGGTTTTTATTCTTTGACCCTGAAGATGGATGTGACATGTTTGGCTTCCCTCGGACTACTTGGCATTATGTCCCAGAATACAGAATTCTTCATAACCACCGCTGTGAGGACCTAAACCCCACGAGGTACTATCGTTAATCTGGTACATAAATGGATGTCCAATCAATCCGACTGGTTTGTGTCTAGGCAGCACTGCGAAGTGAGGACGTGACAGATGAAGGCGACAACAAGCCCCGACAGGCTCATGGTCTGTCGCTTAGCGACTGAACAACATAGATTAATGAATGACAAATGCCAGACGACAACCATCTCATTCTGTCGTCTTCCATCCCTTATTGCAGGTCTGGGGCAGAGTATTAGAGATATCGAAAAGGATCGATATTTCCTGATAACTAAGTAACTATATGAAACTGAACTATTCCCTAGAAGTTAATATTCCTTCAACTGGCCAATAAGTTCTTCATTTAACATGAAATTTGAAAATTTCATCTTCAGAAGAGCCCATCTCTGGAAACTTTTCTGAGTCAGAAGAATGTAATCCTCACGGAAATCTCACACTCCCCAGTATCTTTGTTTGATGTTGCTATTGCAGGGTTATGTGATCATGATAAAGGCGTTCTGTCCCCTGCGACTAGATGGCAGCACGTAGCTAGCGATCGAGTTATGATTCCCGTCACCAGAGAGCAGTGGAGCGATAAGGCCATTACCGTGGGTATCTCCGTGAAATGACTTCAAGGTAATATCGCATACTTTTGATAGATGGTTGTGATTAATGAGGCAGAACAGAGGCTACTATTGATTGTAGTTCTTCAATATTCTTACATGACTTAAGAAGGCGTATTTGCAAAATACTGACGGGCGCTAGTAGAGGGGAAAAACCACTCTGTCTCCCCTCCCTCGGATTTTTGAAAAAAATATTAACAAGAAATTCTGGGACGAACTAATCATCCACTTTAATTTGATACCACACAGACCGCACAGAAAGCGACTCCGACAATTATTCGTTGGCGCAGGAACATCTTTGCCTAGTTGTTACGTAGCAACGATAGAGAGATACACAGACAAACATATGGATTATCATTTGATAAGACACGGACAACGTATAAATTGACACGTCTAACAATACTCCTATTGTTGCGTGCATTCCTTGTCGAAGGAAAGAGTTTAACCAACTGCTGCTTAGCAACGACAGGAGGGACACACAAGCAGACACACAGACTGATGGGAGGGATTTATGAAGTACAACGTTGAGATGGGCTCAAGTTCCATAATATTGTCATAATTTTTAGTGTAATTATAGACGGGGTTTGGATTTACCGAACACCGATACACACAACTCATAACTGGAAGTAACCATAGCAGCCTAACTGATTTACGTGCTCTAAAGAGAGAAGAAGACGAAAGAAAGAAAGAAAGAAAGAAGGAAAGAAAGAAAGTGGGGAGATAGAGAGAGACACTGCATTTGGGAGAGGGAGTAACAAACTATATCTCCGGTTTTGAAGGTTCCCAGGCAGTGCCCGCTCATCCTTCTGGTAGAAGTAAATCATATGTTCAGAATTAATTTTTATGACGCTTGAAAGGCTCCGTTACTGTGAAATTTTAACTAATATTGGGAGGGCTAAATTAGAACAAAATTTTGACGTTACCAATGGGAGGTCTGCATGTGAGGCAAGCAGTGCAACGTGGAATTTGGGTAACAGCTCACTGTTAACTCAAGGATGTGTGTATATATGTACTGTAAGTAGACTTACTTATGTGTGAATATCGTCACGTGATAGAGTGTGACTATAGACGGGTTTTTGGATTGATAACTGGATTTATTGGACTCTTTGATACAGCACGTGACTACACTTTACAATTCACTATCACGCAAACAGATTAGTATCCACAGTCACGTCTTCACTAGCTGTTGCTTGGTATCGGCTTCCAACGGTGGACGTTCCCCTTCCTCTGGATTCCCGTAGTGTCTCCGGCCTCTCTCTATCTACTCCTGTTACTCCAAATTGGAGCACAGAGCATGCGCGAAACGCTTCGTTTCACTTCAGTTTGTTAATCTTAGACAGCCGGTAGGACTCCTTTGACGGGAGATCAGTCCGACACAAGGCCTCTACCTAATACAAACACAGAATAAACGCAGACAAACATCCGTGCCTTGAGTTGGATTCGAACCCACGATTCCAATGTTGGAGCGGGCGAAGACTTTAGATGCCTTAGACCGCGAGGCTACTGTGATCCGGCAATATAACATACAACAAACTAAAATGTCACAAAATTGAGGCAGTTTCAATATGGAGCTGTGTTTCATGATCACATTTATTTGTTTGTACGGTAATGTAGTCAGTGAGTGCAAGTCAGGCACAAGTCCAGGTACACATATTTCATAATGTTAGTGAGTACTTTGATTTAATAAGCGTGTGCATCCAATAAACGGTAATGGGGCTTCTTTCTTCATTAAGCGTCTGTCTACTCTCAAGTGTAATTTAGAATCTTTCAGAGAAAGAACCGCACAAAGTCCCCTGTTCCTATGAAATATTTTTCTGTCTTCTGATAGGGAGAAGGTTACGTAAGTGGGATCTTCTTAGCGTTATCTCGAAAGTTACATGGACCAAATCACAGCCGAGTTGTCGAGTATCCTTCTGATGTTTACCATGTTTTTTTCAGTCACTTCACTCGAAAATAAAAGTAATATATATTCTACCATATTCTCTATTCTAACAATAATACCATATGCACATTTCTCTTTTTTCCTATTCGTGCTACATGCACCGTTCATATTTCTTATTTTAATTTTTAACAAGCTTATTTTTTATGATGAAGAGTTGTTAGCCTTACGCCAAACCACCAAGTTGGAGGACCACAACTTGTCGGCTGTCCGAGACTGCTTATTCAGTATATTCGCAGCTACCCTCTATATCTGGAGACAGTATTCTCCATCCACAACCTGAAGATGCGCCATGTCGTTGTGACAAGGAACCCATCTAATGTTCGTGTAAATATGCAGACAGTACTTAAATAAAAGGAGGCCACGCGGTAGCTTAGTTGGTTGGGGCACTATGCTACAAGCCGAAAGATCGCGGGATCGATTCCTGATAAGGTGGATTCTTCTAACATTTGCCTAATTCTTCCAGCCGCACTATGGCCCTGGGGTTGTCTCAGCCTCTAACAGAAATGAGAACCAGGAATCTTCCTATGGGGTAAAGGGCGGCCGGCCCGTAAGGCTGACAAACTCACCGCCACCTATGAGTCGATTGTCTCAAGAAAATGTGGAAGCCTCGACGTCTCACAACACTATGGGCCCCCACGGCCTGTAACAGGGATAGCTGTACAATTTTACTTAAATACAAGTGTGTGAGAGAACAGTTCTAAGAACTTCTAACAGCATAGAAACACCCAAGACGAGCAATAATTTTGAGAAACACAAGTAAAGTAACTGCAGACAATGGACAGTCTTGAAGAACGTCAGAGATCCCACGTTTCTACGTCATCATATCTTCCCCCGCCCCTCCCCCATATCACCCTCTTCTCTCGAGCATTATGAAACGCGGGTCCCGCTTTTCACTTGTCTGGCTTTCTGACGTCTCTTGTTTCCGGCGCAGAATTAATTTCCAATGTTGAATGCTTCTAGTTGCTTGGCAACTGGATTCATGCAGAATCAAGCCGAAAGTAACGAGCAGAGGGGTATATAGCTGCCCCTGTGCCTTATGCAGACTTACCCTACAGCCAGCTTTTGCAGGGAGAGAAATACTTCGCACTTTGAAACAGCTGAATGAGTTTCATGTATAAATATTTGGATAAAAGGTAAAGTTGTCCCTGTGCTTAACTAATTAAGCACTACGCCATGAAAGCGTGTGGGGGAGTGGCTATATAGATCCACATTTTCTTGACCTCGGCACTAGTTGGAGGTGATTGGTCAGCTTCAAGCCCCGGCCCCTTTACCCTCGGGGAAAGAGCACCCGGTACCACTTATATAGGAGGCTATGCGGACCCCATAACCGGTCTGGACACAGTGGAGAAGAGAAAATTGTTGACCGTACCGGAACTTGAACTCAGACCCCTTGGTTGTCCTGCCAGTAGCCAGTAATATTCGCATAAGTATTGTCGAATTTTATAACTGAACTGTTCCTATTTCTTTCTACCTTCTTTGTTGGCATTATGCGCGAAATTAATAACTACAATAGATATACATATTTTATGATCATAGATAAATGATAAATTTGAAACGATTTGGAAGGAACTTTTGGCGCCCATTCATTTTCTTGAGCGACTGAGGAAAACCGCGAACAAGACGGACAGATAGACATACGTTGGGAAGGTAACATGAGCATTTTTACAAATTTTAATCGGAACGTCCTAAATTCGATGATAACGAATTCTAAATAATAGCTAAGATAATCTGAAAATATCCACGGCGTTATGAAATAGACAGTTAGGTCAACAATCGTTAAATAAGACAGATCATAATATGTTCCCTGTGAAGAGCATCAAATGAGTAAGGTAAAGCTGTCCCCATAACAGACCGTAAAGGCCCAGAGGGTTGTGAGACGTCGAGGCTCCCACATTTTCTAGGCAATCATCTAACAGATGGCGGTGAGGTTGTCAGCCTTACACGCCGGCTGCCCTTTAGCCTCCAGGAACATTCCTGGTACTCATTTCTGTTAGAGGCAAAGTCGACCGCAAGGCCATAGTGCGGCTGGAAGGATTAGATCAATTGAAAAGTCCATTAAATTATCGAGATTCGAACCCTCGACCTTCTGGATTGTAGCATTGTGTCTCAACCAATTACTCTACCGTGTGCCCCTTATTAATAACTATTCCTTTTTTATTCTTTTCCTTGTTTCTCTTTCTTTCTTTCTTCATACATTTCTGTCTTTCTCTTCCTAATAAACTTATGTTATTATGGTTTAATTCTTTAATTGAGGTTAATATTATTTGCTACAGAGGATTGTAATTAATAATATTTTATCGTATTATCCTGTAGAACATCACAAATTTATTCCTGTTAGCCATAACTGTATCACATGCAACTTACTTTCTAAAACCTTTAAAAGTGTATACTTTAAAAACTCTTCTACGTGTATATTGCACTACATGTTTCTGCCAGCGTCAGTCCTCTTCAGGTGTCCGTCAGTCCGTAACTTCAATTTCAAGTTCAGTAGACGAGGGCGTATCTCAGCAGTTGTAGAGACACTGAAGACGATCAGTATTTCTCGGAATATGTAGCGTGATGCAGAAGAGATTTTAACCTTAAAAAATTTTAAAGGTTTTAAAAAGTAAGTTGCATGTGAGATTGCTGATGGCTAACAGCAAGAAATGGTTGCAATTAATATTGTAACAGATTCGATCAACGCGTTGCCAGGCAACAGCTCTATAAACACGGTCCAAAACGCAACAATAGATGAGGCTATATTTTCTATGCCGTTCGCGCCGAACAGCGGTGGAACAACGGGGTTATGCAATCCATTTCTAAGCAACGGCTCGGTAAACACGCTTCCGCGTAAGCAGTGACGTCAGCAACAATGGAGACGGTGTTTTGCGTGAGGTCTGTGCAGAGTGCTTATAAGAGAAGTGAATAGAGTGACAGAACTAAACCCGTGTGGAGGCGGGTTCGAATACCTCCGCCGTGACCCTGCGGGTAGTAGGAGGCGACGAAAAGGGAACTCTCAAATCTGAGAGCGTAAAATATGGTCGCGAGTCCCAAAGGAATCGAACTCGAGAAAGACTGCGCTGGCAAGTGCCAGCAGCATATACAAAAGGCAGACGCGTTCTCTCGTCAGAGAGGGCGGCCAACAGAAACAAAACCATATATGTCGAACAGTAATATTATAATGAGCCTCAGATGTGGCTCGACGCCACTGACTGACCCTCAGTCGCAATGTGACTTTGACTTTGACTTGACAGAATTAGTTCAAGGGCAGTTACGAGTCAGTCGTTAGCTGGAGGAGTCAGTCCAAAAGAATTTCTAGTCCCGAACTTCCAGAGTGATTGAAGACGAAATAACAAGAAGACTTCATAGTGATTTGAAGTGCTAGTTTCTGTGTTGAGATCCGTTGCTAGGAGACGACTAGCGAAGACGGAGAATCCAGGCGCATGGGCAACGGCGAACTGGAAAGTGTGTAAATCAGCCATAGTACTAAATTGAAGTGTGATTAAGAGAACTTGTAAACAAGGTGCTAATAAATCCAATCATCCGAACTAGAACCCGTTATTTTCGTCACGCGTACCCCCCTTACACGTGACTCTGACATCTTTTATTTATATGTATCACTTCTACCTTGCAGTGTACTAATAATAGTAATATTTATAAAATAAGTGTAAACCAAAATTATAATATATACATAAATTCTCATAAAGAAGTGTTTTTATATTTCAGTTTCAGTCTATGAAGGATGGAACTTTCAAAACTGATCTAAAATAAGAAATTGTAAAAGGAATTAAATACTTAAGGAAATCCCCCGTTGCAAAACTTCTGATACGATAATTTATCTTCAAATTCTCTAAACTGATCATCCAAGTTAATAAGTTTGCAAGTTCTTCGTTAAGTGCTGCTAGCGCTCCCCGAGGACGAAGCGAGAACCGAGTGAATTACTGCAGCCATCACTGTTTGTGATTCCCCGTGCAAGAACCGTGCAAGTAACCTATGCAGATTTAAACAGATTATGAAGAATCTATAATTACACGTTAATCTCGTATTTAAAATAAGTGACATAATTTTAGTTAAAAAGAAACTGCGCATAAAGTTTCATATTTGATTATTTATTTTGTAAGATTTGAGGCTTTCACGGCGGTGACTATGAAGAAAGCAGTCTTCTGGGCTTTGGCGCCGTGTATATGTGGTGTTAACCGACGTTTCGGAGGAACGTATCGCCCCCATCTTCAGGGTTGAAGAAAAAGTATAGGTAAATCTGCAAGCGACAACACCGTGAGACACGGTAACGCAGTCTGNGTTACACACGCAAAACTGTGTTTACACTTCTTACTTGCTGTTTTACTTACTGTTCAATCTTGAAGACAGAAGCAGTATATTCCTCCGAAATATCAGTGAACTTTTGCTAGATCACATAGCGTCTTATCCCAGAATACAGCAATCCTCATGATCATGGCTGTGACAACCGAAAACGCAACTTAGTTATCCTGTACGGAGAGGCTCTGATTTCTTGCCTGATCCTTGCTGATTACTTGCATGCCTTATTTTTCTACATTGAAGATGAAAAGAAATAAGTTTATCCGAAACGTCAGTGAACTTATACCCGTCTACATACAGTTACCCTCTAGAATACAGCGCTTCTTAATAAGAATCGAATAAGTAAAAGGTAAAGTTGTCCCTGCCCTTAATTAGTTAAACACTACACCATGAAAACCTACGGAGCAGTGGATGTATATATCCACCATTCTTTGTCCCTGTGCTAGAGCCCCCATATCCACTGGATAGGAGGATGGGTGGGACCTAGGTCCGGTCTAGACTCTGCGGAATTAAGAAAAATATATTTGCCTTGCCGGGAATCGAACCCAGCCGTCCAACCTATAGCCCATCGCTGAACCAATTGAGCCAGTCACAGAAGTAAAATGTCAAATATAGCTGAAGGAAACACAAGAACGGAAGTTGGGATGTTGTGAATATAAAAAAGAATGGGAAACGACTTCCATAACACGTTCTGCTATACAAACTCATTGGAGTATGAGACGTGTGTAGACCTAGACAAAGATGTGTCTATCCAATTTATCCAATGACGGAAAAGATCTAGGAGAGGTGAACCATGTGAATGATGACAAAGAAGAGTATTTTTGTATTGGAATTTATCACAGCAGTTTCTATAAAGAGTACAGTGTTCTGAGATGTGACGCCGTGCAGTTCAATAAAAGTTCACTGACGTTTCGTTATGCCTGACGTTTGCTCCTTTCCAGTTATTTGTTTGGCTTAATTTTCGACCCTGTAGAAGCAGTGTGCTTCTCCGAAACGTCCGTGAATTTCTACCTGACTGAATGACTATATGCCAGAAGATTTTATTCTTCAAGAAGAAGAAGAATTGTTCGAGTTGTTAACTAAATACTTAGTTACGTAAGTAGTAATTTCATCAAAAAATAAATAGATGCTTAGTAATTTAAGTTGTTATTTCCGAGCTCGCTTGTCAATTCATCGATTTCTTTAGTAATTATTTTACCATCCAGTCAGCCAAAAAAAAAAAAGGTACGTACATCGTTAATTTATTGGTTAGATATTTAATTACGAGTATATAAGTAAATTTTAATTTTTATAGTTATTTAAATTTGGCCGTATTCTTCATTAATTAAGGATGTGTGGTTGAATGGACGTGTTGCTCCACGTATTTTTAAATTCGAAAATAAATGGATTTAATTGGCCAGAATGAATTTCGTCTGAACAATATATAAGAATTCAGTCCGTACCTCACAGGAAACACATTACGTCTCCGCTACAAAGCCCAACCGGTTAATGCTGTTTAGGGAAACAGTCGCTGCTTATTGTGAGAACCATACGGAACACACAAATACACTCTGTGGGCAGAAAACTCAGTCCGCACCTCACAGGAAACTCATTACGTCTCCTCACATTCTGTGTGGGCAAAATGCGTGATTTAATATGTTAAAGCATGTGGTACATATAGAAATCACTGGACTTTAAAGTGTTAAAATACTGAGGCAAATTTTGAATGGATAAATACAGGAAATTATATATGTAAATATACTTCTATATGAATCGTATTGTACTTTTTGATAATTGTTTCTCTCCTCCGCCCTAAATTAACAGCAACTAATTTGCTTCAGGGCTTCCTAATCCCTGTCAATGTGCCGGCATGAAGTGGAGCTGCCCGGACCCTCTGCAGCCCGGGAATCCCCTAGGGGATCAATACGAGCTCTCCGATTTCCATAACTGTTTAGAAAACATTGGACTGCTGTGTTAGTACAGTCCATTACTCAGTCATATACTGTTAATTTGTTTTTGTGAAGCCGGGGATTTCTGAACTGAAACATTATCATCAGTTTTAAATCTTATACGTCCCTGATACTGTGACAACATTTAAAATAAAAGAAACAACGTCTGGGATTCCGAACAATATGACAACATGCGTATACCGTGTCCAAAACACCTTCTGAAGTCGCGTCATCTTCGAATATAGTAACATAAGTGCTTTCATCGTCGTGAAAAGCTTACTAGATATTATTTATGCTCTCTTTGGGAGCCAAAATCTCCATATCGGAGATCTTGTTGGGAAAAGGGGAAGTTTTCCTTGGAAGATGGCCTCTTCAAGACATGACGTACTCTCAGACATGTTGTAGACAGACAATAAAAACGAAATAATGGCTGGAAATATATTACAGAAGCATAAACGGATCAAAGCTCGAAAAATTAACTCACAGTAAATGTGATCGCTGATCACAGTAGCCGCTCTGTCTAAAGATATGAAATGTTTGGCTCGCTCGAACACTGGGAAAGTGGGTTCGAATCCTACTGAAGGCATGGATGTCTGTTTGTGTTTATTCTGTGTTTGTGTTAGGTGGCTGCCTTGCGACGGACTTCTCCCCCCTCCAAGGAGTCCTGCTGACTGCCTTAGATTAAGAAACTGAAGTGAAACGAAGCGTTTCACGGGTGCCCTATGCTCCAAGTGGGAGCAAGAGGAATGGAAGAAGAGGAAGAAGAATTTGGGTAATTTACGGGTACCATCTTCAGGATAATAACGTTACGGGCACCAGGAGCTCAAATTTGAATTGTCAATTCCTTCGGAACTGTCTTTACCAGCCATAAACACCTCATTATTGGATATTCCGCAACCAAGAATGATCTGCCGAGCAACGGCCGTTATCCTTTCAAAGGTAGTGCCAGTTTTAATCCTGTATGAGGAGATGTGTACAATAATCTCTGTACAGATTTCTTTCTGCACTTCAGGGTTACAAAGAACGGTTTTATATATGCTGTTTATTTATTTTTAGCTCATTCAACGACGCTGAATTATTCCAGATTAAACAGCGTCACATAATTCCATGATACTAAGTAATGAACTATATAAAATCTAAAAGGAAGCGGTCGTGGCCTGATATTTATGATATCTCGACATTTTCTTGGTAGTACTGGAGGAAAGCATAACAGTTCCTTAGGATTGTCTTAGTCCCTCCTGACTTTCGAACCGGGCACCTCACCAATGATAGTCAGAAATACGAGTATTTTTGCTTATACTAAATGCCTTGATAATTATACATTTTAAACCCCATACGTTTTCTATAATACCGTCACGTGTATTAGTGACTATAGACGGGGTTTCGAATTGGATGATTGGATTTATTACCACCTTATACCTTCATAAATTTCAGGACTGCAGGTAATACAGCGCTATCTCTATTCTACACACTTTACAGTTCACCGTTACACACTCACTATGATTCTCAGTCCTCACTAGTCGTATCCTGACAACGGATTTATCAGTCTCACTGTAACTTGAAATCCCATATTAGATCTTCTTTGCACAATCTAATTCATTTCTTGCCAATATATTCGACTACAACTTACTCTTCTACTCGACTACTCCTGTCATATCGAAAATTATTTATAATATCTTTGCAAAGACCCTGCTTAAAACACCATATTCTATTGTTAAGAATGCGTGTTTACTTGTCCGTTACCTAACAATGGATGTCCTATTTTCGTGTACGCTTGTGTTACGGGAATGTGTTTACCCGACTCGTTGCCTAACAATGGATATATAAGTCACAGTTTATTTAGAAACTTATTTAAGTTGTACTTCGTTGGCATATAACGCTGATACGCGTCGTTAAATAGCCTACATAAAAATACTGATAAGGTCTAAAGCTGAAATGTCCACCCCTGGTTTAAATGATAATTTAATTCATGAGAATTTTCGTTTCGTTTGTTTGACGTTCTTTTGTTTCCCCCTATGCCCGATCATTGTCTCTGCTGGGAGCATCCACTCTGCCCCTAACCCGCTCATTCGAGAGTCACAGAGAGAAGTTCTGATACTGCAATAATCTTCCAGCAATCTTCATTTTTAAATCACTCTGTCTGTCTCTACCCCCTGGCAGGGTAACTTGTACACCCTCACAATATTAATGGGAACCTACAAGCGTGACAAGAAGGGTTTCATGCATATTACGTTGCTACGTTTTGCTCGAAGCGAAATTACCATAAGCTGCAGATCCTGAGCGAGTCTCATCCAGTTAATTGGCTAATGCCTTGCGAGTAAGCGATCATGGCCCACCAACCATAACTGACGTCCTTCTTGCGTTGTATTATCCACGGTTTTGTAGTTGGACGTTCTCAACAGAATTCACAGAGGATTTCGTTCAGTCCACTAACCGAAATACAGGCTGTGAGGTGTGTAACAGTTATATTTATGGTTCTTAGTTACAGAGTGTCATACATCCACCCACGCCCAATGCAGCTACAACCGCTGCCCCGCTATGTCTTGACATAATTCTAATGTATCTTCACCAGCAAATGAGAGGTCAGATATTAGAACACGGCTAGTAGATGATTACAAAATTTCGGAGGAATATATTGCTACCACCTTCATGGAAAGGAAATAAATATATTCATCTGAAATGTTAGTAATATAATTATCAATAATAACAAAAATCAGGATATATCATCTTTCCAAATGCCAAAGAAATCACTCTTCTCTCAAACCACACAACACTGCAAATAAAATGTGATCAACCTCCAGATATAAGGCAAAATCATTCATATAAAGTATTGTCACGTGATTTTATTGTCGGTATAAATGCAGTTTAGACTGATAAATGCATTTATTGAACATTTACATACCGTAACTACAAGTAACTACAACAGACTCACTGACTAACACACTCCAAAGTTCACTGTAACTACAACACTCTTCTCAGTCTTCCCTATCTGTTGCTAGGTAGCGGCTTCCAACGGCTGACTCTGGTTCCCGAACCATCCCCGGCCTCAGCTATCAGCTTCTAAGATAAACGGATAACTACAGCGGAATACCAGTGGTTATTTAACTCACTAACCAACTCATCACTAACTCAACTCTCTTCACTCAAGTCAAAATCAAAGTCAAAGTTACTTGGCGTCAAGCCCCTTGAGACCCACGACCAGAGAATTTTTTCCACTGAGCCCTTTCAAAGTCAAAGTCATGTTGCGACTGACGGTCAATCAGTCAGTAAGTCCTGGTGTCGAGCCCCATCTGGTGCTCATGACCAGATATTAATTATTACCGTTTGACAATTACGGTCTTATTTTTGTGGGGCGCCCTTTCTGACGAGAGGACGGGTCTGTCTTTTGCAAATGCTGTTGGCCCTTGCCAGCGCGGTCTTTCTCGGGTCCGAGTCCCTTGGGACTCGCGACTGTATTTTACTGTCTCAGCTTTGAGACTTCCCTTTTCGTCGCCTCCTACGACTCGCAGGGTCACGGTGGAGGTGTTCGACCCCGCCTCCACACGGGCAATCTGACTGAGCCCTTTCTGTAGTAGTCCTGTTTATAACATCTCGGTACGGACCGTACAGAAAACACCGTTCCTGTATTGTTCTATACGTTTGTTGCCGCGGAAACAGGCTCGTTTGCAAAGAAGTTACTTAGTAACGGCTGTTGCATATTTGTTTATCTCGCGGCCGTTACCCAGCAACAGGTCTGCATTGCACAATATTGTCACGTATAGGAGGGGTGTGACTATAGACGAGGTATGGATTGGTGAACGGATTAACTGACCACTTATACACACGACTCGGAACTACAAGCACTGACAACACTATTGCTAATCTCCACGCTTTACAAATCATCACAGCGCCCGCTAAGCCTTTTCCAGCCTGCTGTGTCTTAAGTAACATTTCCCTGGCAACGGCTTCTAACAGTGGAGATTCTTCAATTTCCCGTGCTCCTTTCTTCTTGTGACAGCAGCCCTTCAAGAACTCTTATCAGATATCAAATCAATTATAACGCCATCTTTTCTTAACCTCCCTTGCAAAGCTCAACTTCACTGCCGTTTCTCAACTGAACTCTCTCGAGTATTCTCTCAGTTGGCCTCGGTACCTCGTTGCATAGCCTCGGGACGGATCCAACAGAAAACATCGTCTCTCAACAATGCTTCCATTGTTGGACGTCGTGGCGGAAAAGTGTTTAACGAGCCTTTACCTAGCAATGGAAGCGCCCTCTGGCTCCACTATTCCGGCCCTCAGGGGTCATATCACAATATTCTTGTACATGTTACATATATACAGTTATAACTTCATGATAATATTTAATGAAACAAAATGCGGTAACCACAGTTAACCACTCGAATTAACAACATGGTTAATATTAAAGTAATGATTGTCAGACCTATGGACAACAACATATGACTCACTTGCAGTTAAGACGCAGTAAATAGATACATGTTTATTGTGTAATAAAGAAACATATAAGGTATTAAAGTCGCTAATCGTTTTAACTTGGAATTGTGATATAAAAATATTCTGAAAGAGCAGAAAATGAAATAAAAACGTCATAAACGTTACAAATGAGTAAAGAATGACACCATTCAATAATGAATTATGCGATTTTAAGTTCTCCAGAACATGATTATGCCGGTCACGGTAGCCGAGCGGTCTAAGGCATGTACTGTCTTCGCTCGCTTGGAAACCGGGCTCGTGGGTTAGAATCCCAATCAGGGTGTGGATATTTAGTTTGTGTGCGTGGGTTTTTCTGTGTTTGTCTACAGGTAGAGGCCTAGCGACGAGCCGATCACCCGCCCAAGGAGTCCTACCGTATGTGTAAGATCTAGAAAAACCGAAGTGAACGGAGAAGTTCATGGAGGTAGGCCTAGGCCCACAGGGGCTGTAGTGCCAAGGAAAAAACATGTCTATAGCGGTGTGAATTATGATTTTTAATGAATCTGTTATAATAAAGAGCAGAGAACCTGCTCTGGACGGGTTCTATTTTCTTGGAATCAGTGTGGGTAAGAGGATTTCGTGAAATAGGAGCATATTCAATTTTACTTCAAACTAGGTTAATGCAAAGCGCCAACAAACTATATATGGAAGGAAATGACAGAGGAATAATCCCCATTATACCTAGAAACTCTGTGGAACGAGAAAATGCTAATGAAATTCTAGTTAAGAGTCAACAATAAACACCAGGACTTTCAATACTTTCTTTATGTAGAATACCAGATTTATAAAATTCACAGTTAAATCATCAAATTAATTCTTCTAGAGGAAGAAATAATTCTTATTTAATAATAATAATAATAATAATAATAATAAATCAGTTCTTTGTTATTTATGTGCCGAGTCGACAGCCACAAGGCCAATACA